>NW_020939734.1:0-3954 GCF_003984885.1 Neopelma chrysocephalum | reverse complement strand
GGGGCTGCCGGAAAACGCTTCTTAACATTGAAAAAACACCCCCAAAAGTCGACACTGAAAGGCACCTACTGTACACACGTAGGGTGTAGATGGAGTGTATGAACCAGCTCTGTGCAGTGTAGGTGCCAGCGTCCTCCAGCCTGAGCTGGGAGATGGTGAGGGCTCTGCCCTGCTCCGAGATGGTGAAGCGTGTCTCGTATTTTTTGTCTGCAAACACGGCTGCAGGAGGTTCACCAAACATCACAGTCACTATGGGTTCATTGTTAAAGTTCCAGAAGGCTGGAGCTCTAGTCGGACCACGGATGTGGAAGGTGACGGACCCGCCCACGGCTCCAATCACCTCTGTTGTGATTTCGTAGCCTGCTGGGGAGAGAAGGTGGTTGAAGGTGCTGTGCCCAGGGCAGGAGGCACAGAAAGGGTGGGGAATGTTTGAGGAGAAGGCAGGAGGGGTCTGGGTTAAGAGGGACCGTTTTGCACTCACTTGTTTGGCAAAGGAGGACGAGGAGGGCGAGGAACAGGAACCGAAACACGTCCATGGGCAACTGGAGCACGGGGAGGGTTTGTCTGCACCCAGACAGGCTGGAGGCTGATCCAGCAGCGCCTGTGGGCTCACAGTGGTTTTCACTGGGGGTTGGATGGGCGGAGAGAACCCTGAGCTTGGTCCCGGTGTCGCCTCAGCTGGTGGCACTCGGCTCAGCACCAGGGAAGGGACGTCACGGGGGACAATCCCACCCACCCCCAAAGGAAACTTGAGCTGAAAAATTCCATTTCCAAGCAAAAAGACAAGCTGGGACAAAGACAAGTGTCCCGGGTGCTCGGTGGGAATGACCCTGAGGAGATGGTTCTTGTGGAGAACAGGGTGGGTTCCATGGGCTGGTTCCAGGGCATCCCTGGGGAGTGCTGCTGGGTTGGGTTGGGTTGGAAGGGACCTTAAAGTTCATCCAGTGCCACCCCTGCCCTGGGCAGGGACACCTCCCACCAGCCCAGGTTGCTCCAACCTGGCCTTGGACACTCCCAGGGATGGGGCAGCCACAGTTTCTCTTCTCCAGGCTGAACTCTCCCAGCCTGTCCCAAAAGGGAGCTGTTCCAGTCCCCTCCAACCCCCCCAGACCCACCCAGGACAGCTGAGAGAGAACTGGAAGGGAAAGCAGCGCTTCCCTAATTCTTGTTGTTATGGAAAGTCACTTGATTGCTGAAATTCAGGCACATGAGAAGCGCAGTGGAGCAGCTGGAGGGGTCAGGCACTAAAACAGCCCCGGTTCCTCTTCCCCAGGGAGGGTTGTGGGGGCTGGTGGCACCTGCCAGGGGCTGAATCCCACTGAACCAAAACCAGCTCCCCTCTTTTACCACACCCTGCAAGAATAATTGAATCATGGAATCATGGAATTATTGGAAAGGATGTAAAATTCACCTTGTTCCACCCCCTACCACACCTTCCACTACCCCAGGTTGCTCCAACCTGGCCTGGGACACTTCCAGGGATCCAGGGGCAGCCACAGCCCAACCTGTGCCAGGGCCTGCCCACCCTCCCAGCCAGGAATTCCCTCCCAATATCCCATCTAAACCTGTCACTGGGAAGCCATTCCCCCCTTTTCCTGTCACTCCAGGCCCTCTCCCCGTGTTTCTTGCAGCTCCTTCAGGTCCTGGAAGGCCACAGTTGGGTCACCCCGAAGCTTCTCTTCTCCCAGGTGAGCAACAATCCTGATTCTTCCAGCTTTTCTCCCGGGAGAGCTGCTCCATCCATCCCTCTGCTCATCCCGGTGCCTCCTCCAACAGCTCCGTGTCCATCCCGTGCCGAGTCCCCTCTTGGGGCCGGTCACTCCAAAGGGCTGGGACACTTGTCACACACACAGTGATGTTCTTTGTCCCAGTTTCCACACTGCCTTTGACTGGAAATGGAGTTTTTTAGCTCGATCTTTCCGCTGTGGGGGTGGGATTGTCCCTCCTTGATGTTCCCCCCCCGGTGCTGCCGCTGCTGTTGGGTGTTCTGACGACACAGGATGAAGTTCACAGTTCTCCCCACCCCTTTTCAAGCCCTGGAAACCCTCAGTGGGTGCACACAGGCTCCCTCTCGCCTTCCGCTGCAGATGGTGGGCGCAGACAAGGCTCCAGGAGGCCCATGGACGTCCCTCAGTTCCTCTTTCTCTCCTCCCTCGCCCTCCTCCACCGAGCCAGTAAGTTCAGGATGCCCCTTTTTTTCCCCCCTTGGCAGCAGGAGAAGGGAAGGAGCCCGTGGGGGGGCTCGGGGTGGTTTTGGGGACACCCACGAGGGAGCAGCGGGGCAGCCCCGCAGGGATGGGGTTTTTCCCAAGGGTGAAGATGTCCCACTGTGGTCCCTGTTTAATGAGGGGTTGTGCCAGGTCTCAGCCCTGGCCCGGCCTCCCTCCAGCTGCTGCCAGATGTGCACCCTACTCTGAGCTCCCCTGCACGTTGTCTCCGAGCTTTTGGGGCTCCCAGGGGTTCTTTTTGGGGTGTTTCTGCCCCTCTTCAGCCCAGGTCCCTTCCCGCAGCCCCCAGTGCCTTTATTATCCTGCTGATCCATGGATTTCCTGCAGGTTTATCCTCCCCACCAGCCTTTCCCCCCCCCTCCATGACTGGGAAAATTGGTTGTCCACATCCCAGAGGGTCGGGCTGAGCCCAGGGAAGGCGTGACAACCTCGGGGTCTGGTGGGACAGCTGAGCCAGGCTCAGTTCCCCTTTCCATTCCCAGACTGGGAAGTGCTGGGTTTTCAGATGGGAGACAGACAAAACAATGAAAGAAATGCCTTCCTCCTCGAGCTCACCCTCCAGGCTGGGTGGGGAGGGATGGATCCAGAGGGGTGGATCCAGAGGGATGGATCCAGAGGGAACTTGTCTCCTGGGCTGCATCCAAAGGATCGTGGCCAGCAGGTCATGGGAGAGGATTCTCCCAGGTGAGATCCCACCTGGAACAGTGTCCAGCTCTGAGATATGTGTAAGAAGGAGGTGGAACTGTTGGAGAAAGTACAGAGGGAGCCATGAAGTTGAGAAGGGAACTGGAGCATCTCCCGTGTGGAGACAGGCTGGGAAAGCTGGGAATGTTCAGGCTGGGAAAGCTGGGAATGTTCAGGCTGGAGAAGAGCAGCTGTGGCTGCCCCGTCCCTGGCAGTGTTGGACAGGGCTTGGAGCATCCTGGGCTGGTGGAAGGTGTCCCTGCCCATGGCAGGGGTGGAATGAAATGATCTTTAAGGTCCTTCCAACCCAACCCATTCCATGATCCAATTATTCTTCCAAGGGAGGGAGAAGCGGCTGCTGAGCTGGCTGAGGTGGTTCCTTCCCTGCTCACGTTGGTGAGCTCAGCCTCTGGTGGTGGAAATGAATATTCCTGACCTTTCCAAGCCTTTGCAAACCCCTCCTTGTACTTTCCAGCTCCGGGCTCTGGTTCTTTCACACCCTTTGCACGTGGGTGTTTGAGGGCACCGGGGCCTCACATGGTGTGACTGCAGTGGGTTGAGGCTCCTCCTGCAGCCAAAGACCCTTCCCCAACCCCTCCTGCCTTCTCCTCAAACACCCTTCACTCTTTTTGTGCCTCCTCCCCCAGGCACAGCACCTTCAGCCCATTTTCTCTCCCCAGTGGGTGACGACACTGCGACAAAGGTGGTTGGAGCTGAGGGAGGGTCCATCACCTTCCACATCCAGGATCTGCCTGGAGATGCAGCCTCCTGGAGCTTTGACAATGTAGCAAGAGTGGCTGTGAAATTCGGTGAACCTCCTGGAATCCTGTTTTTAGACAACAAATATGAGACACGCTTCACCATCTCCAAGCAGGGCAGAGCCCTCACCATCTCCCAGCTCAGGATGGAGGATAATGGGACTTATTCTGCAGAGAACCCACAGGGAAAATCCACCTTCACCCTACAGGTGTACAGTAGGTGCCTTTCAGTGTTGATTTTGGGGGTGTTTTTTCAATGTTAAGAAGCGTTTTCCGGCAGCCCC
>NW_020939733.1:0-3961 GCF_003984885.1 Neopelma chrysocephalum | reverse complement strand
GGGGCTGCCGGAAAACGCTTCTTAACATTGAAAAAACACCCCCAAAATCAACACTGAAAGGCACCTACTGTACACCTGTAGGGTGAAGGTGGATTTTCCCTGTGGGTTCTCTGCAGAATAAGTCCCATTATCCTCCATCCTGAGCTGGGAGATGGTGAGGGCTCTGCCCTGCTTGGAGATGGTGAAGCGTGTCTCATATTTGTTGTCTAAAAACAGGATTCCAGGAGGTTCACCGAATTTCACAGCCACTCTTGCTACATTGTCAAAGCTCCAGGAGGCTGCATCTCCAGGCAGATCCTGGATGTGGAAGGTGATGGACCCTCCCTCAGCTCCAACCACCTTTGTCGCAGTGTCGTCACCCACTGGGGAGAGAAAATGGGCTGAAGGTGCTGTGCCTGGGGGAGGAGGCACAAAAAGAGTGAAGGGTGTTTGAGGAGAAGGCAGGAGGGGTTGGGGAAGGGTCTTTGGCTGCAGGAGGAGCCTCAACCCACTGCAGTCACACCATGTGAGGCCCCGGTGCCCTCAAACACCCACGTGCAAAGGGTGTGAAAGAACCAGAGCCCGGAGCTGGAAAGTACAAGGAGGGGTTTGCAAAGGCTTGGAAAGGTCAGGAATATTCATTTCCACCACCAGAGGCTGAGCTCACCAACGTGAGCAGGGAAGGAACCACCTCAGCCAGCTCAGCAGCCGCTTCTCCCTCCCTTGGAAGAATAATTGGATCATGGAATGGGTTGGGTTGGAAGGACCTTAAAGATCATTTCATTCCACCCCTGCCATGGGCAGGGACACCTTCCACCAGCCCAGGATGCTCCAAGCCCTGTCCAACACTGCCAGGGACGGGGCAGCCACAGCTGCTCTTCTCCAGCCTGAACATTCCCAGCTTTCCCAGCCTGAACATTCCCAGCTTTCCCAGCCTGTCTCCACACGGGAGATGCTCCAGTTCCCTTCTCAACTTCATGGCTCCCTCTGTACTTTCTCCAACAGTTCCACCTCCTTCTTACACATATCTCAGAGCTGGACACTGTTCCAGGTGGGATCTCACCTGGGAGAATCCTCTCCCATGACCTGCTGGCCACGATCCTTTGGATGCAGCCCAGGAGACAAGTTCCCTCTGGATCCATCCCTCTGGATCCACCCCTCTGGATCCATCCCTCCCCACCCAGCCTGGAGGGTGAGCTCGAGGAGGAAGGCATTTCTTTCATTGTTTTGTCTGTCTCCCATCTGAAAACCCAGCACTTCCCAGTCTGGGAATGGAAAGGGGAACTGAGCCTGGCTCAGCTGTCCCACCAGACCCCGAGGTTGTCACGCCTTCCCTGGGCTCAGCCCGACCCTCTGGGATGTGGACAACCAATTTTCCCAGTCATGGAGGGGGGGGGAAAGGCTGGTGGGGAGGATAAACCTGCAGGAAATCCATGGATCAGCAGGATAATAAAGGCACTGGGGGCTGCGGGAAGGGACCTGGGCTGAAGAGGGGCAGAAACACCCCAAAAAGAACCCCTGGGAGCCCCAAAAGCTCGGAGACAACGTGCAGGGGAGCTCAGAGTAGGGTGCACATCTGGCAGCAGCTGGAGGGAGGCCGGGCCAGGGCTGAGACCTGGCACAACCCCTCATTAAACAGGGACCACAGTGGGACATCTTCACCCTTGGGAAAAACCCCATCCCTGCGGGGCTGCCCCGCTGCTCCCTCGTGGGTGTCCCCAAAACCACCCCGAGCCCCCCCACGGGCTCCTTCCCTTCTCCTGCTGCCAAGGGGGGAAAAAAAGGGGCATCCTGAACTTACTGGCTCGGTGGAGGAGGGCGAGGGAGGAGAGAAAGAGGAACTGAGGGACGTCCATGGGCCTCCTGGAGCCTTGTCTGCGCCCACCATCTGCAGCGGAAGGCGAGAGGGAGCCTGTGTGCACCCACTGAGGGTTTCCAGGGCTTGAAAAGGGGTGGGGAGAACTGTGAACTTCATCCTGTGTCGTCAGAACACCCAACAGCAGCGGCAGCACCGGGGGGGGGAACATCAAAGGGGACAATCCCACCCCCACAGCGGAAAGATTGAGCTAAAAAACTCCATTTCCAGTCAAAGGCAGTGTGGAAGCCCGGACAAAGAGCATCACTGTGTGTGTGACAAGTGTCCCAGGCCCTTGGGGTGACCGGCCCCAAGAGGGGACTCGGCACGGGATGGACACGGAGCTGTTGGAGGAGGCACCGGGATGAGCAGAGGGATGGATGGAGCAGCTCTCCCGGGAGAAAAGCTGGAAGAATCAGGATTGTTGCTCACCTGGGAGAAGAGAAGCTTCAGGGTGACCCAAATGTGGCCTTCCAGGACCTGAAGGAGCTACGAGAAACACAGGGAGAGGGGCTGGAGTGACAGGAAAAGGGGGGAATGGCTTCCCAGTGACAGGTTTAGATGGGATATTGGGAGGGAATTCCTGGCTGGGAGGGTGGGCAGGCCCTGGCACAGGTTGGGCTGTGGCTGCCCCTGGATCCCTGGAAGTGTCCCAGGCCAGGTTGGAGCAACCTGGGGTAGTGGAAGGTGTGGTAGGGGGTGGAACAAGGTGAATTTTATGTCCCTTCCAAATCAAACCATTCCATGATTCCATGATCCAATTATTCTTCCAAGGTATGGTGAGAGAGGGGAGCTGGTTTTAGTTCAGTGGGATTCAGCCCCTGGCAGGTGCCACCAGCCCCCACAACCCTCCCTGGGGAAGAGGAACCGGGGCTGTTTTCGTGCCTGACCCCTCCAGCTGCTCCACTGCGCTTCTCATGTGCCTGAATTTCAGCAATCAAGTGACTTTCCATAACAACAAGAATTAGGGAAGCGCTGCTTTCCCTTCCAGTTCTCTCTCAGCTGTCCTGGGAGGGGTCTGGGGGGGTTGGAGGGGACCAGAGCAGCTCCTTTTTGGGACAGGATGGGAGAGTTCAGCCTGGAGAAGAAAAACTGTGGCTGCCCCATCCCTGGGAGTGTCCAAGGCCAGGCTGGAGCAACCTGGGATGGTGGGAGGTGTCCCTGCCCACGGCAGGGGTGGCACTGGATGAACTTTAAGGTCCCTTCCAACCCAACCCAACCCAGCAGCACTCCCCAGGGATGCCCTGGAACCAGCTAATGGAACCCACCCCGTTCTCCACAAGAACCATCTCCTCAGGGTCATTCCCACCGAGCACCCGGGACACTTGTCTTTGTCCCAGCTTGTCTTTTTGCTTGGAAATGGAATTTTTCAGCTCAAGTTTCCTTTGGGGGTGGGTGGGATTGTCCCCCGTGACGTCCCTTCCCTGGTGCTGAGCCGAGTGCCACCAGCTGAGGCGACACCGGGACCAAGCTCAGGGTTCTCTCCGCCCATCCAACCCCCAGTGAAAACCACTGTGAGCCCACAGGCGCTGCTGGATCAGCCTCCAGCCTGTCTGGGTGCAGACAAACCCTCCCCGTGCTCCAGTTGCCCATGGACGTGTTTCGGTTCCTGTTCCTCGCCCTCCTCGTCCTCCTTTGCCAAACAAGTGAGTGCAAAACGGTCCCTCTTAACCCAGACCCCTCCTGCCTTCTCCTCAAACATTCCCCACCCTTTCTGTGCCTCCTGCCCTGGGCACAGCACCTTCAACCACCTTCTCTCCCCAGCAGGCTACGAAATCACAACAGAGGTGATTGGAGCCGTGGGCGGGTCCGTCACCTTCCACATCCGTGGTCCGACTAGAGCTCCAGCCTTCTGGAACTTTAACAATGAACCCATAGTGACTGTGATGTTTGGTGAACCTCCTGCAGCCGTGTTTGCAGACAAAAAATACGAGACACGCTTCACCATCTCGGAGCAGGGCAGAGCCCTCACCATCTCCCAGCTCAGGCTGGAGGACGCTGGCACCTACACTGCACAGAGCTGGTTCATACACTCCATCTACACCCTACGTGTGTACAGTAGGTGCCTTTCAGTGTCGACTTTTGGGGGTGTTTTTTCAATGTTAAGAAGCGTTTTCCGGCAGCCCC
>NW_020939732.1:0-3954 GCF_003984885.1 Neopelma chrysocephalum | reverse complement strand
GGGGCTGCCGGAAAACGCTTCTTAACATTGAAAAAACACCCCCAAAAGTCGACACTGAAAGGCACCTACTGTACACACGTAGGGTGTAGATGGAGTGTATGAACCAGCTCTGTGCAGTGTAGGTGCCAGCGTCCTCCAGCCTGAGCTGGGAGATGGTGAGGGCTCTGCCCTGCTCCGAGATGGTGAAGCGTGTCTCGTATTTTTTGTCTGCAAACACGGCTGCAGGAGGTTCACCAAACATCACAGTCACTATGGGTTCATTGTTAAAGTTCCAGAAGGCTGGAGCTCTAGTCGGACCACGGATGTGGAAGGTGACGGACCCGCCCACGGCTCCAATCACCTCTGTTGTGATTTCGTAGCCTGCTGGGGAGAGAAGGTGGTTGAAGGTGCTGTGCCCAGGGCAGGAGGCACAGAAAGGGTGGGGAATGTTTGAGGAGAAGGCAGGAGGGGTCTGGGTTAAGAGGGACCGTTTTGCACTCACTTGTTTGGCAAAGGAGGACGAGGAGGGCGAGGAACAGGAACCGAAACACGTCCATGGGCAACTGGAGCACGGGGAGGGTTTGTCTGCACCCAGACAGGCTGGAGGCTGATCCAGCAGCGCCTGTGGGCTCACAGTGGTTTTCACTGGGGGTTGGATGGGCGGAGAGAACCCTGAGCTTGGTCCCGGTGTCGCCTCAGCTGGTGGCACTCGGCTCAGCACCAGGGAAGGGACGTCACGGGGGACAATCCCACCCACCCCCAAAGGAAACTTGAGCTGAAAAATTCCATTTCCAAGCAAAAAGACAAGCTGGGACAAAGACAAGTGTCCCGGGTGCTCGGTGGGAATGACCCTGAGGAGATGGTTCTTGTGGAGAACAGGGTGGGTTCCATGGGCTGGTTCCAGGGCATCCCTGGGGAGTGCTGCTGGGTTGGGTTGGGTTGGAAGGGACCTTAAAGTTCATCCAGTGCCACCCCTGCCCTGGGCAGGGACACCTCCCACCAGCCCAGGTTGCTCCAACCTGGCCTTGGACACTCCCAGGGATGGGGCAGCCACAGTTTCTCTTCTCCAGGCTGAACTCTCCCAGCCTGTCCCAAAAGGGAGCTGTTCCAGTCCCCTCCAACCCCCCCAGACCCACCCAGGACAGCTGAGAGAGAACTGGAAGGGAAAGCAGCGCTTCCCTAATTCTTGTTGTTATGGAAAGTCACTTGATTGCTGAAATTCAGGCACATGAGAAGCGCAGTGGAGCAGCTGGAGGGGTCAGGCACTAAAACAGCCCCGGTTCCTCTTCCCCAGGGAGGGTTGTGGGGGCTGGTGGCACCTGCCAGGGGCTGAATCCCACTGAACCAAAACCAGCTCCCCTCTTTTACCACACCCTGCAAGAATAATTGAATCATGGAATCATGGAATTATTGGAAAGGATGTAAAATTCACCTTGTTCCACCCCCTACCACACCTTCCACTACCCCAGGTTGCTCCAACCTGGCCTGGGACACTTCCAGGGATCCAGGGGCAGCCACAGCCCAACCTGTGCCAGGGCCTGCCCACCCTCCCAGCCAGGAATTCCCTCCCAATATCCCATCTAAACCTGTCACTGGGAAGCCATTCCCCCCTTTTCCTGTCACTCCAGGCCCTCTCCCCGTGTTTCTTGCAGCTCCTTCAGGTCCTGGAAGGCCACAGTTGGGTCACCCCGAAGCTTCTCTTCTCCCAGGTGAGCAACAATCCTGATTCTTCCAGCTTTTCTCCCGGGAGAGCTGCTCCATCCATCCCTCTGCTCATCCCGGTGCCTCCTCCAACAGCTCCGTGTCCATCCCGTGCCGAGTCCCCTCTTGGGGCCGGTCACTCCAAAGGGCTGGGACACTTGTCACACACACAGTGATGTTCTTTGTCCCAGTTTCCACACTGCCTTTGACTGGAAATGGAGTTTTTTAGCTCGATCTTTCCGCTGTGGGGGTGGGATTGTCCCTCCTTGATGTTCCCCCCCCGGTGCTGCCGCTGCTGTTGGGTGTTCTGACGACACAGGATGAAGTTCACAGTTCTCCCCACCCCTTTTCAAGCCCTGGAAACCCTCAGTGGGTGCACACAGGCTCCCTCTCGCCTTCCGCTGCAGATGGTGGGCGCAGACAAGGCTCCAGGAGGCCCATGGACGTCCCTCAGTTCCTCTTTCTCTCCTCCCTCGCCCTCCTCCACCGAGCCAGTAAGTTCAGGATGCCCCTTTTTTTCCCCCCTTGGCAGCAGGAGAAGGGAAGGAGCCCGTGGGGGGGCTCGGGGTGGTTTTGGGGACACCCACGAGGGAGCAGCGGGGCAGCCCCGCAGGGATGGGGTTTTTCCCAAGGGTGAAGATGTCCCACTGTGGTCCCTGTTTAATGAGGGGTTGTGCCAGGTCTCAGCCCTGGCCCGGCCTCCCTCCAGCTGCTGCCAGATGTGCACCCTACTCTGAGCTCCCCTGCACGTTGTCTCCGAGCTTTTGGGGCTCCCAGGGGTTCTTTTTGGGGTGTTTCTGCCCCTCTTCAGCCCAGGTCCCTTCCCGCAGCCCCCAGTGCCTTTATTATCCTGCTGATCCATGGATTTCCTGCAGGTTTATCCTCCCCACCAGCCTTTCCCCCCCCCTCCATGACTGGGAAAATTGGTTGTCCACATCCCAGAGGGTCGGGCTGAGCCCAGGGAAGGCGTGACAACCTCGGGGTCTGGTGGGACAGCTGAGCCAGGCTCAGTTCCCCTTTCCATTCCCAGACTGGGAAGTGCTGGGTTTTCAGATGGGAGACAGACAAAACAATGAAAGAAATGCCTTCCTCCTCGAGCTCACCCTCCAGGCTGGGTGGGGAGGGATGGATCCAGAGGGGTGGATCCAGAGGGATGGATCCAGAGGGAACTTGTCTCCTGGGCTGCATCCAAAGGATCGTGGCCAGCAGGTCATGGGAGAGGATTCTCCCAGGTGAGATCCCACCTGGAACAGTGTCCAGCTCTGAGATATGTGTAAGAAGGAGGTGGAACTGTTGGAGAAAGTACAGAGGGAGCCATGAAGTTGAGAAGGGAACTGGAGCATCTCCCGTGTGGAGACAGGCTGGGAAAGCTGGGAATGTTCAGGCTGGGAAAGCTGGGAATGTTCAGGCTGGAGAAGAGCAGCTGTGGCTGCCCCGTCCCTGGCAGTGTTGGACAGGGCTTGGAGCATCCTGGGCTGGTGGAAGGTGTCCCTGCCCATGGCAGGGGTGGAATGAAATGATCTTTAAGGTCCTTCCAACCCAACCCATTCCATGATCCAATTATTCTTCCAAGGGAGGGAGAAGCGGCTGCTGAGCTGGCTGAGGTGGTTCCTTCCCTGCTCACGTTGGTGAGCTCAGCCTCTGGTGGTGGAAATGAATATTCCTGACCTTTCCAAGCCTTTGCAAACCCCTCCTTGTACTTTCCAGCTCCGGGCTCTGGTTCTTTCACACCCTTTGCACGTGGGTGTTTGAGGGCACCGGGGCCTCACATGGTGTGACTGCAGTGGGTTGAGGCTCCTCCTGCAGCCAAAGACCCTTCCCCAACCCCTCCTGCCTTCTCCTCAAACACCCTTCACTCTTTTTGTGCCTCCTCCCCCAGGCACAGCACCTTCAGCCCATTTTCTCTCCCCAGTGGGTGACGACACTGCGACAAAGGTGGTTGGAGCTGAGGGAGGGTCCATCACCTTCCACATCCAGGATCTGCCTGGAGATGCAGCCTCCTGGAGCTTTGACAATGTAGCAAGAGTGGCTGTGAAATTCGGTGAACCTCCTGGAATCCTGTTTTTAGACAACAAATATGAGACACGCTTCACCATCTCCAAGCAGGGCAGAGCCCTCACCATCTCCCAGCTCAGGATGGAGGATAATGGGACTTATTCTGCAGAGAACCCACAGGGAAAATCCACCTTCACCCTACAGGTGTACAGTAGGTGCCTTTCAGTGTTGATTTTGGGGGTGTTTTTTCAATGTTAAGAAGCGTTTTCCGGCAGCCCC
>NW_020939731.1:0-3961 GCF_003984885.1 Neopelma chrysocephalum | reverse complement strand
GGGGCTGCCGGAAAACGCTTCTTAACATTGAAAAAACACCCCCAAAATCAACACTGAAAGGCACCTACTGTACACCTGTAGGGTGAAGGTGGATTTTCCCTGTGGGTTCTCTGCAGAATAAGTCCCATTATCCTCCATCCTGAGCTGGGAGATGGTGAGGGCTCTGCCCTGCTTGGAGATGGTGAAGCGTGTCTCATATTTGTTGTCTAAAAACAGGATTCCAGGAGGTTCACCGAATTTCACAGCCACTCTTGCTACATTGTCAAAGCTCCAGGAGGCTGCATCTCCAGGCAGATCCTGGATGTGGAAGGTGATGGACCCTCCCTCAGCTCCAACCACCTTTGTCGCAGTGTCGTCACCCACTGGGGAGAGAAAATGGGCTGAAGGTGCTGTGCCTGGGGGAGGAGGCACAAAAAGAGTGAAGGGTGTTTGAGGAGAAGGCAGGAGGGGTTGGGGAAGGGTCTTTGGCTGCAGGAGGAGCCTCAACCCACTGCAGTCACACCATGTGAGGCCCCGGTGCCCTCAAACACCCACGTGCAAAGGGTGTGAAAGAACCAGAGCCCGGAGCTGGAAAGTACAAGGAGGGGTTTGCAAAGGCTTGGAAAGGTCAGGAATATTCATTTCCACCACCAGAGGCTGAGCTCACCAACGTGAGCAGGGAAGGAACCACCTCAGCCAGCTCAGCAGCCGCTTCTCCCTCCCTTGGAAGAATAATTGGATCATGGAATGGGTTGGGTTGGAAGGACCTTAAAGATCATTTCATTCCACCCCTGCCATGGGCAGGGACACCTTCCACCAGCCCAGGATGCTCCAAGCCCTGTCCAACACTGCCAGGGACGGGGCAGCCACAGCTGCTCTTCTCCAGCCTGAACATTCCCAGCTTTCCCAGCCTGAACATTCCCAGCTTTCCCAGCCTGTCTCCACACGGGAGATGCTCCAGTTCCCTTCTCAACTTCATGGCTCCCTCTGTACTTTCTCCAACAGTTCCACCTCCTTCTTACACATATCTCAGAGCTGGACACTGTTCCAGGTGGGATCTCACCTGGGAGAATCCTCTCCCATGACCTGCTGGCCACGATCCTTTGGATGCAGCCCAGGAGACAAGTTCCCTCTGGATCCATCCCTCTGGATCCACCCCTCTGGATCCATCCCTCCCCACCCAGCCTGGAGGGTGAGCTCGAGGAGGAAGGCATTTCTTTCATTGTTTTGTCTGTCTCCCATCTGAAAACCCAGCACTTCCCAGTCTGGGAATGGAAAGGGGAACTGAGCCTGGCTCAGCTGTCCCACCAGACCCCGAGGTTGTCACGCCTTCCCTGGGCTCAGCCCGACCCTCTGGGATGTGGACAACCAATTTTCCCAGTCATGGAGGGGGGGGGAAAGGCTGGTGGGGAGGATAAACCTGCAGGAAATCCATGGATCAGCAGGATAATAAAGGCACTGGGGGCTGCGGGAAGGGACCTGGGCTGAAGAGGGGCAGAAACACCCCAAAAAGAACCCCTGGGAGCCCCAAAAGCTCGGAGACAACGTGCAGGGGAGCTCAGAGTAGGGTGCACATCTGGCAGCAGCTGGAGGGAGGCCGGGCCAGGGCTGAGACCTGGCACAACCCCTCATTAAACAGGGACCACAGTGGGACATCTTCACCCTTGGGAAAAACCCCATCCCTGCGGGGCTGCCCCGCTGCTCCCTCGTGGGTGTCCCCAAAACCACCCCGAGCCCCCCCACGGGCTCCTTCCCTTCTCCTGCTGCCAAGGGGGGAAAAAAAGGGGCATCCTGAACTTACTGGCTCGGTGGAGGAGGGCGAGGGAGGAGAGAAAGAGGAACTGAGGGACGTCCATGGGCCTCCTGGAGCCTTGTCTGCGCCCACCATCTGCAGCGGAAGGCGAGAGGGAGCCTGTGTGCACCCACTGAGGGTTTCCAGGGCTTGAAAAGGGGTGGGGAGAACTGTGAACTTCATCCTGTGTCGTCAGAACACCCAACAGCAGCGGCAGCACCGGGGGGGGGAACATCAAAGGGGACAATCCCACCCCCACAGCGGAAAGATTGAGCTAAAAAACTCCATTTCCAGTCAAAGGCAGTGTGGAAGCCCGGACAAAGAGCATCACTGTGTGTGTGACAAGTGTCCCAGGCCCTTGGGGTGACCGGCCCCAAGAGGGGACTCGGCACGGGATGGACACGGAGCTGTTGGAGGAGGCACCGGGATGAGCAGAGGGATGGATGGAGCAGCTCTCCCGGGAGAAAAGCTGGAAGAATCAGGATTGTTGCTCACCTGGGAGAAGAGAAGCTTCAGGGTGACCCAAATGTGGCCTTCCAGGACCTGAAGGAGCTACGAGAAACACAGGGAGAGGGGCTGGAGTGACAGGAAAAGGGGGGAATGGCTTCCCAGTGACAGGTTTAGATGGGATATTGGGAGGGAATTCCTGGCTGGGAGGGTGGGCAGGCCCTGGCACAGGTTGGGCTGTGGCTGCCCCTGGATCCCTGGAAGTGTCCCAGGCCAGGTTGGAGCAACCTGGGGTAGTGGAAGGTGTGGTAGGGGGTGGAACAAGGTGAATTTTATGTCCCTTCCAAATCAAACCATTCCATGATTCCATGATCCAATTATTCTTCCAAGGTATGGTGAGAGAGGGGAGCTGGTTTTAGTTCAGTGGGATTCAGCCCCTGGCAGGTGCCACCAGCCCCCACAACCCTCCCTGGGGAAGAGGAACCGGGGCTGTTTTCGTGCCTGACCCCTCCAGCTGCTCCACTGCGCTTCTCATGTGCCTGAATTTCAGCAATCAAGTGACTTTCCATAACAACAAGAATTAGGGAAGCGCTGCTTTCCCTTCCAGTTCTCTCTCAGCTGTCCTGGGAGGGGTCTGGGGGGGTTGGAGGGGACCAGAGCAGCTCCTTTTTGGGACAGGATGGGAGAGTTCAGCCTGGAGAAGAAAAACTGTGGCTGCCCCATCCCTGGGAGTGTCCAAGGCCAGGCTGGAGCAACCTGGGATGGTGGGAGGTGTCCCTGCCCACGGCAGGGGTGGCACTGGATGAACTTTAAGGTCCCTTCCAACCCAACCCAACCCAGCAGCACTCCCCAGGGATGCCCTGGAACCAGCTAATGGAACCCACCCCGTTCTCCACAAGAACCATCTCCTCAGGGTCATTCCCACCGAGCACCCGGGACACTTGTCTTTGTCCCAGCTTGTCTTTTTGCTTGGAAATGGAATTTTTCAGCTCAAGTTTCCTTTGGGGGTGGGTGGGATTGTCCCCCGTGACGTCCCTTCCCTGGTGCTGAGCCGAGTGCCACCAGCTGAGGCGACACCGGGACCAAGCTCAGGGTTCTCTCCGCCCATCCAACCCCCAGTGAAAACCACTGTGAGCCCACAGGCGCTGCTGGATCAGCCTCCAGCCTGTCTGGGTGCAGACAAACCCTCCCCGTGCTCCAGTTGCCCATGGACGTGTTTCGGTTCCTGTTCCTCGCCCTCCTCGTCCTCCTTTGCCAAACAAGTGAGTGCAAAACGGTCCCTCTTAACCCAGACCCCTCCTGCCTTCTCCTCAAACATTCCCCACCCTTTCTGTGCCTCCTGCCCTGGGCACAGCACCTTCAACCACCTTCTCTCCCCAGCAGGCTACGAAATCACAACAGAGGTGATTGGAGCCGTGGGCGGGTCCGTCACCTTCCACATCCGTGGTCCGACTAGAGCTCCAGCCTTCTGGAACTTTAACAATGAACCCATAGTGACTGTGATGTTTGGTGAACCTCCTGCAGCCGTGTTTGCAGACAAAAAATACGAGACACGCTTCACCATCTCGGAGCAGGGCAGAGCCCTCACCATCTCCCAGCTCAGGCTGGAGGACGCTGGCACCTACACTGCACAGAGCTGGTTCATACACTCCATCTACACCCTACGTGTGTACAGTAGGTGCCTTTCAGTGTCGACTTTTGGGGGTGTTTTTTCAATGTTAAGAAGCGTTTTCCGGCAGCCCC
>NW_020939730.1:0-6135 GCF_003984885.1 Neopelma chrysocephalum | reverse complement strand
GGTCCTGTGTAGGGCTAAGAGTTGGACTAAATGATCCTTGTAGGTCCCTTCCAGCACAGCATATTTTCTGATTTTGTGACATGATCAAGATCTATTTCAGGCACTGTATCTAGTGATCTGTGTGAAATGCTACAGAAGTGTGAAAACCTTTGTTAGTTATGAACCAGGTGAAATAATATGCTGTCTGAAACAGTGTTTTGGCAGCTTGTTTTTATGGTGCCAAATAGGAAAAAGGGAGATATGGCAGAGTCCACTAGGAGAGATAGAATGTTGTGTTGCTGAGTTACACAGGAAAAACACAGTCCTCTGTGGACTTTGGTCACCTCTTACAAAGGATTACACATCTGCCTGACTTTAACTCCTGTTTAGCTCAAGGACTGCTTTCAAACAGACAGTATATCACTGCAACAAATCATCAGTGCCTATGCTCTTGCTCTGTGTCTGCTTGGACTTGGCCAAATGGCAGGTTTCCCTGCAGCCCTTTGCAGTGCTGTCATTGCCAGGGGCTGTTCATCCTTCTTTTGCTGAAAGTCTCATCCGAACCATTTCACTGCCTATGTCCCAAAATCCTCAGAGATGAGGACATTTCCTATTTCTGGTATCAGTATAAGAACAAAAAACATGAGTATTTTATCGATGAGACATGAATATTCTCATTCTGTCCATCATTCTTCTGAAAAGTACATTCGCACAGCCTGTTGCAGAGTTAAAAGTACACGTATACCTGCTTAGGGATAACTTATGTGTAACAAACAGGACATTTATATGGCATTTAGATACTAACATAAACAATGTAGTGATATATCAATAAGGATTCAACTTTGTAATCATTCTAGCTGCTGAAAACAGCCAGGAGATGGGAGCCATAATAAGACAGGAACTGATAGTGCGTGTTTGAATGCAGTGTTGTGTAAGGAGGAGAAGACTGAAAGAACATAAGTGTTTACAGAAGAGAAGATACTAACCTTTGTGTAGGACTCAAAATAGTAAGAATATCCAGTGCTATATCTAAACAAACAAACAAACAAAACAAGAAAGGGGTATCTGAACTCCAGAAGAAGGTTTCATAATGAGTGAAGGATGAAGAAAAAGAATAAGGAAGAAACTGGTGGAATAAGCTGATGTCAAAATAGTAGGTCTGTCCATATTAAGAAAAATACTGATAAAAATCCTTTTCTTCCATTGAGTAATTTTATTTATAGATAGAAATTATTGCTTACAAGCTATTAATAATATTTAAATGCATTTCTCTCTGCTCATAAAACTCCTACAGATTGTCTGTGCAAGACAGATTTTCAATCGCTATGATATACAATACTTTTTAATCCCAGTGATGTGTTGTACAAATGTGTTTATTAGAGCTTTATTCTATGAAATGCTATAACGTCAGTATTGGTAAAATTAGAATTCACTCTTCCCAAGAGTCACACAGAAGGTGGTAGAACTCTGTGAATGACTAAGTACATCACACTTACATGTTCTGCACTATGATAAACTAAAAATATTGTCCACGGCTAATCCTGGATTTTTTGTTGGCTTTTACATGATTTTCCAGTGCAAAACTAGATTACTTTGTTTTTGTTTAATCTCGTGATTCATAATTGTATTTTGAACCTAAACTACTTTTTATACAGTCATAGAAAATTATAAGCACAAAAGACCTTGTTTGGGGCTCTTATGCCAATGTTTATACCATTTTCAATTGCAATGGAGCTTACACTTGAACTTTGGAAGTTTTCAGCTCCCATATGAAGTTGATACTAAATAATAATTTTAAATAACTACACTTTAAAAAAAAATAATTAAAAAGGTGTGTTGTTTTTCTATAAGACTTCAATTAAATGTACTCTTTGGTCAGAAATGTAAGAAGACAGGTGCCATTCACTAGTAGGAGATTGATTGATGGGAAAAGAAAACATACTTTTTTTTTTTTACACTGAGAATCAAGGAAATTTAATTCCTGACAATTGCTTATAACAGAAATGAGAAGTTGATCTGGCAAAATCTACCATTTGGATGTCACCAGTATCACCTAGCCAGGTAGCTCAGTTCTGCTCTTGCTCCAGTGAGGACGCACACTCGGGCTGGGTGGGGCTACCTTCCCACACACCTAGAGCATTCCTGGTGCTTTATACACAACGGGCTGCTTTTCCTTGGGTGATGCAGGCAAGAAGAAGAGAAGCCTTGCAGCTCACACCACGGCCCAGGTGTATGTGAGAAGAGGTGATGAGAATGAGAAAGCAAAAATCAGCTACAGACAAAGAAAAAGAAAAAAAAGTAGAACAATGTGGTGAAAGCACATGAGATCAGCAAGAAAATAATAATCACCTTCAGAATGTCACCGTTGATTTTCAGAAGGCTGAATAGCACATTAAAAAAAATAAAGTTTATAAGCATTGCAGGATTGAGAAAAATATTCCTTGTGTTAACTATAATTATGTAACTGATACAAGATTCAGTTCAGTCAAAGTTTATCAGCAGGTTGTGCTGAAAGCTGAGAGAGCAGAGAAATTAGTTTGTCCTGTCAACTCAGCCCAAGCAGTGATTTATATTTTTGAAACTAGAGGAGATTTAGTAGAGCCATTAGATGTTATGTCACTAAAATCAAAGGAAGTTTCTCATGTAGACCTAATTTTTTCAAAAAATATAAAAAAATTTCCAAGCTCTATCCCTCACAAGGAGTAAAAATATCTTGCTTGTATTAAAGTTCCTTGACTCCAAACTGAGTTTCACTACATTTGATAGCCACACTAGTGTTCTATATTTTACTGCTAACATATATAATATATCCCTTCATGCTGCGAAGATGTAAATGAAAGTTGAAGGTTATATTTTAAATGACAATACAGAGTCTCTTTATTAAAAAGGTATTTTTCCAGTGATGACACATGCACATCATTTGGGGGTTCTTTCTTTGCTGCCCACCTGCCATTAAGGATGCTAAATTAAGTATATCTGTTCTAGAAGTGGTAGATCATTCTCCAAGAAAGGGGGAAAATAGCAGTAGGCAAGGACTGTTATTTTTTTTCTTACAGCAACCAAGGCATAGAACAGTATATTCCAGTATTAGTATTCACAGAAAAGGAGAGTGCCAGCCAAAATGGATAATCAACTGATTTCCTTAGAGTGTTTGAAAGGAATTAGGTAAATTTCTGACGCATCTCTTTTTTAAAAGGTTTCTTGAAAGAAAAATGTTTACATCTTAGATATTTTGTCTTGCAGATAAGTAACTTCTAACAGATTAGGTTTATAATTGACAGAGTCTTTTTCATATCAGGATAATGGTAGGTGTTTCTCCTGTTCAGTAGTCACAGAACTTATCACAGACTGTTAGTATGCAGAGTTAAATGTTGTTTACATGAAACACATTGATCTAAAGGAGCTATAGTCATAATATGCCAGACAAGGAGCTGTCTACTCTTCCAAAATTGCATTACTCTGTTGTTTTGGTTTTGGTTTTATTTGTTTGCTTGTTTGTCAGTTTAAATATCATTTCTCATCAGATTTTAAGAATATATACCATTTTCAGTTAGGGTGTGTATTATGGGAACTACAGATTGATCTCTGCAAGACTGAAAGCAATTGGACAACAGGGACTTGTCAGGATGAGGACAACTAGCAAGTGAGAAGCAGCTAATGAAAGGGGTCCATATGGCTCCATACATGGTAAAACCTGTAGGCTGGGACAGAAGAAATATGAGGCCCTACAGAAAACCTGGCTCCAGACAGGAACATCAAATGCTCCTTGCTGCATGGCAGACTAAACCAAAGCCCACACAGCCATGGAAAATCAATCCCACATTTTCTTGTTCAGTCTACTGGGAATGATGAGCATGAGCAGACCTGGCTGCCTGAGGACCAGTCCAGAACTACCACAATGCAGCATTAGCACCACCTAAAGATTTTTCACTAACAGTACAATAAACAAATTTCAGAGTTTATACTCATTCTGATCATTATTTCATCTTGCTATTTTTCTGTTAATGTCCAAAACTGCTTCAGCAGATCAAACCCCATCATTTGCTAGACTAATTGTTGGTTGTTAAAATAAGGACTGCAATTTACCACTTACTATTGAATACCTAATTTGGCAATTCATGAAATTTAAGAACACATGAAAGCACATCACAGATGAAAGGATGGGTGTTTAATTGCTTACTAGAATTGCTGCTGTCCAAAGACTGCAGCACTGCTGTCCAACAGTGAACCCTTGAGCCTGTTCCCTCTCACTTTCAGAAGTGATAACTATCATTATAACAGATCACTCTCCTTCCAAGAGTATTCCAGACTGGTTTTGGTAAGTGTAGAAATTCATATGTATCGGGTAGATTTAACAGCAAATCAATGTGTGCTTTGAGAGCCAACTCCTGGCTGTGAAATGAATGGCTAATCTTCCACTTATTTTAAAGTCAGCAGGAGCAACTTGAAAAACAACACAAAATGTAAGACTTTAATTCTTGAAGAGTGAGATTTGTCACTACTGGTAGCACCTATGTATCACATGAGCCCTTCAGCTGCTGCTAAACTTGACCTCAGAGATGTACAAGCTGTGAGCTGGTAGTTTGTACAAGAAAATATCCCATATTCAGCCACACTGAGGACTGAAGGCTAACCCTTCCTCTGTTTTCATAAGCACAGTCTAATTGGATATGATAAATAGCGTAAATGTAACTGCCTTCATATTTCTGTAGATAATAAAGTCAAATTCTAATTTGGTATTGTCCTTATTCTAAAATTTTAATGAAGCATTATGATAAGAACCAATTTTCTCTGTTTAATCTAATCTGAACATAACAGGCTTAGAACAGCACAATTACTGTGCTACAACATATATAGAAAATTACTCATTATTACTGAGCTCCAAAGTAGAGAAAGAGAAGATTTCCAAAGGCACAAAATATCTAAGGCTATAATTCCTTTTTGCACTAATAAGAAACCCTCCCAATACCATTAACATATTAATCAGCATTTCAACATTTTAAGGTGAAAAAAATAAAATTATAGAAATAAACAAATAATTTTATGTAGTATTTTAATTTTTTGGTTTTTACTCATGTTCATTTCCAATATCATATCTTTATATTTAAAACTTTATATTTAGGATAAGGGACTGCATGTGTCTTGTCAAAGTGGCTTTAATCTCAGAAACAGAGGTACCAAAAATTCACATGCTCGAATATTTGATGGATTTTTGATCTTTGTCAAATTAATTACCAAAAAGTGTTTGATCTTATGTGAGTTGATAAATATACTGCATCAAATATTTATAGACTAAAAGATTCAAGATGAAATGTCAGATATCATGGCTAACACTTTCGCTGCAGACCTCAATGCCTCAGCCTGTAGGCACAGCATCCTGGCCAGGTCTCACCCTAAAGTTAATGATACCGTTTTCTTTTCTACTCCATCATTTTTGATCCTCAATGCCATCTATTTTTATCATAATTATGATTGGGATAAGACAGTATTTCTGGCATGTCGATGTTTATTCCAGAGACATCTTAAGGCAAGGAAAAGGGAGAAAAAAAGAAGCAACAGACCAGCATAGAAGACAAACAGCAACCTCACTGAAAAGGAGGGCCTGCAGAGCACATTGCTAGATCTGATCGCAACCAAGACAGAATGACATGCAAGAGGGGAAGGCAAGACCCACTGCCAGCAGCTTGTATAATGACTTACATAATGTGATATTGACTTCTTCACTACCAGTCCATCTCAGCCTCATGACTCTGTTTAATTCCTCCATGAACAGTGCCAAAGAATCAGCACCCCCTCCAGCAAGGAACAAAAACCCACTATCCACGTATTCCAAGATGTAAAGCCTGTAAAGAAAAAAGATCCCCCTTTTCACAATTCACTTTTTTTCTGTAGGTTCTCTTTGTATCATGTTTTGCATCCAAGTTACAAAAACTTAAATTACTGAGAAGCAGCACAAAGTAAACCATAGATCTTCAAACACGAACCTTTGTAGACATTGAAATAAAAGTAAATAGAACAGAGGCTTTACAGGGGTGCAGTCTGAAAGGCTGCCATTTTGCAGCCACTGAGCCACAGAATCACACAACCACAGAACATGCTGAGTTGGAGAGGACCTACAAGGATCATTTAGTCCAACTCTTAGCCCTACACAGGACC
>NW_020939729.1:0-6135 GCF_003984885.1 Neopelma chrysocephalum | reverse complement strand
GGTCCTGTGTAGGGCTAAGAGTTGGACTAAATGATCCTTGTAGGTCCTCTCCAACTCAGCATGTTCTGTGGTTGTGTGATTCTGTGGCTCAGTGGCTGCAAAATGGCAGCCTTTCAGACTGCACCCCTGTAAAGCCTCTGTTCTATTTACTTTTATTTCAATGTCTACAAAGGTTCGTGTTTGAAGATCTATGGTTTACTTTGTGCTGCTTCTCAGTAATTTAAGTTTTTGTAACTTGGATGCAAAACATGATACAAAGAGAACCTACAGAAAAAAAGTGAATTGTGAAAAGGGGGATCTTTTTTCTTTACAGGCTTTACATCTTGGAATACGTGGATAGTGGGTTTTTGTTCCTTGCTGGAGGGGGTGCTGATTCTTTGGCACTGTTCATGGAGGAATTAAACAGAGTCATGAGGCTGAGATGGACTGGTAGTGAAGAAGTCAATATCACATTATGTAAGTCATTATACAAGCTGCTGGCAGTGGGTCTTGCCTTCCCCTCTTGCATGTCATTCTGTCTTGGTTGCGATCAGATCTAGCAATGTGCTCTGCAGGCCCTCCTTTTCAGTGAGGTTGCTGTTTGTCTTCTATGCTGGTCTGTTGCTTCTTTTTTTCTCCCTTTTCCTTGCCTTAAGATGTCTCTGGAATAAACATCGACATGCCAGAAATACTGTCTTATCCCAATCATAATTATGATAAAAATAGATGGCATTGAGGATCAAAAATGATGGAGTAGAAAAGAAAACGGTATCATTAACTTTAGGGTGAGACCTGGCCAGGATGCTGTGCCTACAGGCTGAGGCATTGAGGTCTGCAGCGAAAGTGTTAGCCATGATATCTGACATTTCATCTTGAATCTTTTAGTCTATAAATATTTGATGCAGTATATTTATCAACTCACATAAGATCAAACACTTTTTGGTAATTAATTTGACAAAGATCAAAAATCCATCAAATATTCGAGCATGTGAATTTTTGGTACCTCTGTTTCTGAGATTAAAGCCACTTTGACAAGACACATGCAGTCCCTTATCCTAAATATAAAGTTTTAAATATAAAGATATGATATTGGAAATGAACATGAGTAAAAACCAAAAAATTAAAATACTACATAAAATTATTTGTTTATTTCTATAATTTTATTTTTTTCACCTTAAAATGTTGAAATGCTGATTAATATGTTAATGGTATTGGGAGGGTTTCTTATTAGTGCAAAAAGGAATTATAGCCTTAGATATTTTGTGCCTTTGGAAATCTTCTCTTTCTCTACTTTGGAGCTCAGTAATAATGAGTAATTTTCTATATATGTTGTAGCACAGTAATTGTGCTGTTCTAAGCCTGTTATGTTCAGATTAGATTAAACAGAGAAAATTGGTTCTTATCATAATGCTTCATTAAAATTTTAGAATAAGGACAATACCAAATTAGAATTTGACTTTATTATCTACAGAAATATGAAGGCAGTTACATTTACGCTATTTATCATATCCAATTAGACTGTGCTTATGAAAACAGAGGAAGGGTTAGCCTTCAGTCCTCAGTGTGGCTGAATATGGGATATTTTCTTGTACAAACTACCAGCTCACAGCTTGTACATCTCTGAGGTCAAGTTTAGCAGCAGCTGAAGGGCTCATGTGATACATAGGTGCTACCAGTAGTGACAAATCTCACTCTTCAAGAATTAAAGTCTTACATTTTGTGTTGTTTTTCAAGTTGCTCCTGCTGACTTTAAAATAAGTGGAAGATTAGCCATTCATTTCACAGCCAGGAGTTGGCTCTCAAAGCACACATTGATTTGCTGTTAAATCTACCCGATACATATGAATTTCTACACTTACCAAAACCAGTCTGGAATACTCTTGGAAGGAGAGTGATCTGTTATAATGATAGTTATCACTTCTGAAAGTGAGAGGGAACAGGCTCAAGGGTTCACTGTTGGACAGCAGTGCTGCAGTCTTTGGACAGCAGCAATTCTAGTAAGCAATTAAACACCCATCCTTTCATCTGTGATGTGCTTTCATGTGTTCTTAAATTTCATGAATTGCCAAATTAGGTATTCAATAGTAAGTGGTAAATTGCAGTCCTTATTTTAACAACCAACAATTAGTCTAGCAAATGATGGGGTTTGATCTGCTGAAGCAGTTTTGGACATTAACAGAAAAATAGCAAGATGAAATAATGATCAGAATGAGTATAAACTCTGAAATTTGTTTATTGTACTGTTAGTGAAAAATCTTTAGGTGGTGCTAATGCTGCATTGTGGTAGTTCTGGACTGGTCCTCAGGCAGCCAGGTCTGCTCATGCTCATCATTCCCAGTAGACTGAACAAGAAAATGTGGGATTGATTTTCCATGGCTGTGTGGGCTTTGGTTTAGTCTGCCATGCAGCAAGGAGCATTTGATGTTCCTGTCTGGAGCCAGGTTTTCTGTAGGGCCTCATATTTCTTCTGTCCCAGCCTACAGGTTTTACCATGTATGGAGCCATATGGACCCCTTTCATTAGCTGCTTCTCACTTGCTAGTTGTCCTCATCCTGACAAGTCCCTGTTGTCCAATTGCTTTCAGTCTTGCAGAGATCAATCTGTAGTTCCCATAATACACACCCTAACTGAAAATGGTATATATTCTTAAAATCTGATGAGAAATGATATTTAAACTGACAAACAAGCAAACAAATAAAACCAAAACCAAAACAACAGAGTAATGCAATTTTGGAAGAGTAGACAGCTCCTTGTCTGGCATATTATGACTATAGCTCCTTTAGATCAATGTGTTTCATGTAAACAACATTTAACTCTGCATACTAACAGTCTGTGATAAGTTCTGTGACTACTGAACAGGAGAAACACCTACCATTATCCTGATATGAAAAAGACTCTGTCAATTATAAACCTAATCTGTTAGAAGTTACTTATCTGCAAGACAAAATATCTAAGATGTAAACATTTTTCTTTCAAGAAACCTTTTAAAAAAGAGATGCGTCAGAAATTTACCTAATTCCTTTCAAACACTCTAAGGAAATCAGTTGATTATCCATTTTGGCTGGCACTCTCCTTTTCTGTGAATACTAATACTGGAATATACTGTTCTATGCCTTGGTTGCTGTAAGAAAAAAAATAACAGTCCTTGCCTACTGCTATTTTCCCCCTTTCTTGGAGAATGATCTACCACTTCTAGAACAGATATACTTAATTTAGCATCCTTAATGGCAGGTGGGCAGCAAAGAAAGAACCCCCAAATGATGTGCATGTGTCATCACTGGAAAAATACCTTTTTAATAAAGAGACTCTGTATTGTCATTTAAAATATAACCTTCAACTTTCATTTACATCTTCGCAGCATGAAGGGATATATTATATATGTTAGCAGTAAAATATAGAACACTAGTGTGGCTATCAAATGTAGTGAAACTCAGTTTGGAGTCAAGGAACTTTAATACAAGCAAGATATTTTTACTCCTTGTGAGGGATAGAGCTTGGAAATTTTTTTATATTTTTTGAAAAAATTAGGTCTACATGAGAAACTTCCTTTGATTTTAGTGACATAACATCTAATGGCTCTACTAAATCTCCTCTAGTTTCAAAAATATAAATCACTGCTTGGGCTGAGTTGACAGGACAAACTAATTTCTCTGCTCTCTCAGCTTTCAGCACAACCTGCTGATAAACTTTGACTGAACTGAATCTTGTATCAGTTACATAATTATAGTTAACACAAGGAATATTTTTCTCAATCCTGCAATGCTTATAAACTTTATTTTTTTTAATGTGCTATTCAGCCTTCTGAAAATCAACGGTGACATTCTGAAGGTGATTATTATTTTCTTGCTGATCTCATGTGCTTTCACCACATTGTTCTACTTTTTTTTCTTTTTCTTTGTCTGTAGCTGATTTTTGCTTTCTCATTCTCATCACCTCTTCTCACATACACCTGGGCCGTGGTGTGAGCTGCAAGGCTTCTCTTCTTCTTGCCTGCATCACCCAAGGAAAAGCAGCCCGTTGTGTATAAAGCACCAGGAATGCTCTAGGTGTGT
Organism: Neopelma chrysocephalum; assembly: GCF_003984885.1. Classification (NCBI taxonomy): domain Eukaryota; kingdom Metazoa; phylum Chordata; class Aves; order Passeriformes; family Pipridae; genus Neopelma; species Neopelma chrysocephalum. The sequence continues at coordinate 2,104 of NW_020939729.1, read as the reverse complement.
GGGAAGGTAGCCCCACCCAGCCCGAGTGTGCGTCCTCACTGGAGCAAGAGCAGAACTGAGCTACCTGGCTAGGTGATACTGGTGACATCCAAATGGTAGATTTTGCCAGATCAACTTCTCATTTCTGTTATAAGCAATTGTCAGGAATTAAATTTCCTTGATTCTCAGTGTAAAAAAAAAAAAGTATGTTTTCTTTTCCCATCAATCAATCTCCTACTAGTGAATGGCACCTGTCTTCTTACATTTCTGACCAAAGAGTACATTTAATTGAAGTCTTATAGAAAAACAACACACCTTTTTAATTATTTTTTTTTAAAGTGTAGTTATTTAAAATTATTATTTAGTATCAACTTCATATGGGAGCTGAAAACTTCCAAAGTTCAAGTGTAAGCTCCATTGCAATTGAAAATGGTATAAACATTGGCATAAGAGCCCCAAACAAGGTCTTTTGTGCTTATAATTTTCTATGACTGTATAAAAAGTAGTTTAGGTTCAAAATACAATTATGAATCACGAGATTAAACAAAAACAAAGTAATCTAGTTTTGCACTGGAAAATCATGTAAAAGCCAACAAAAAATCCAGGATTAGCCGTGGACAATATTTTTAGTTTATCATAGTGCAGAACATGTAAGTGTGATGTACTTAGTCATTCACAGAGTTCTACCACCTTCTGTGTGACTCTTGGGAAGAGTGAATTCTAATTTTACCAATACTGACGTTATAGCATTTCATAGAATAAAGCTCTAATAAACACATTTGTACAACACATCACTGGGATTAAAAAGTATTGTATATCATAGCGATTGAAAATCTGTCTTGCACAGACAATCTGTAGGAGTTTTATGAGCAGAGAGAAATGCATTTAAATATTATTAATAGCTTGTAAGCAATAATTTCTATCTATAAATAAAATTACTCAATGGAAGAAAAGGATTTTTATCAGTATTTTTCTTAATATGGACAGACCTACTATTTTGACATCAGCTTATTCCACCAGTTTCTTCCTTATTCTTTTTCTTCATCCTTCACTCATTATGAAACCTTCTTCTGGAGTTCAGATACCCCTTTCTTGTTTTGTTTGTTTGTTTGTTTAGATATAGCACTGGATATTCTTACTATTTTGAGTCCTACACAAAGGTTAGTATCTTCTCTTCTGTAAACACTTATGTTCTTTCAGTCTTCTCCTCCTTACACAACACTGCATTCAAACACGCACTATCAGTTCCTGTCTTATTATGGCTCCCATCTCCTGGCTGTTTTCAGCAGCTAGAATGATTACAAAGTTGAATCCTTATTGATATATCACTACATTGTTTATGTTAGTATCTAAATGCCATATAAATGTCCTGTTTGTTACACATAAGTTATCCCTAAGCAGGTATACGTGTACTTTTAACTCTGCAACAGGCTGTGCGAATGTACTTTTCAGAAGAATGATGGACAGAATGAGAATATTCATGTCTCATCGATAAAATACTCATGTTTTTTGTTCTTATACTGATACCAGAAATAGGAAATGTCCTCATCTCTGAGGATTTTGGGACATAGGCAGTGAAATGGTTCGGATGAGACTTTCAGCAAAAGAAGGATGAACAGCCCCTGGCAATGACAGCACTGCAAAGGGCTGCAGGGAAACCTGCCATTTGGCCAAGTCCAAGCAGACACAGAGCAAGAGCATAGGCACTGATGATTTGTTGCAGTGATATACTGTCTGTTTGAAAGCAGTCCTTGAGCTAAACAGGAGTTAAAGTCAGGCAGATGTGTAATCCTTTGTAAGAGGTGACCAAAGTCCACAGAGGACTGTGTTTTTCCTGTGTAACTCAGCAACACAACATTCTATCTCTCCTAGTGGACTCTGCCATATCTCCCTTTTTCCTATTTGGCACCATAAAAACAAGCTGCCAAAACACTGTTTCAGACAGCATATTATTTCACCTGGTTCATAACTAACAAAGGTTTTCACACTTCTGTAGCATTTCACACAGATCACTAGATACAGTGCCTGAAATAGATCTTGATCATGTCACAAAATCAGAAAATATGCTGTGCTGGAAGGGACCTACAAGGATCATTTAGTCCAACTCTTAGCCCTACACAGGACC
>NW_020939728.1:0-6135 GCF_003984885.1 Neopelma chrysocephalum | reverse complement strand
GGTCCTGTGTAGGGCTAAGAGTTGGACTAAATGATCCTTGTAGGTCCCTTCCAGCACAGCATATTTTCTGATTTTGTGACATGATCAAGATCTATTTCAGGCACTGTATCTAGTGATCTGTGTGAAATGCTACAGAAGTGTGAAAACCTTTGTTAGTTATGAACCAGGTGAAATAATATGCTGTCTGAAACAGTGTTTTGGCAGCTTGTTTTTATGGTGCCAAATAGGAAAAAGGGAGATATGGCAGAGTCCACTAGGAGAGATAGAATGTTGTGTTGCTGAGTTACACAGGAAAAACACAGTCCTCTGTGGACTTTGGTCACCTCTTACAAAGGATTACACATCTGCCTGACTTTAACTCCTGTTTAGCTCAAGGACTGCTTTCAAACAGACAGTATATCACTGCAACAAATCATCAGTGCCTATGCTCTTGCTCTGTGTCTGCTTGGACTTGGCCAAATGGCAGGTTTCCCTGCAGCCCTTTGCAGTGCTGTCATTGCCAGGGGCTGTTCATCCTTCTTTTGCTGAAAGTCTCATCCGAACCATTTCACTGCCTATGTCCCAAAATCCTCAGAGATGAGGACATTTCCTATTTCTGGTATCAGTATAAGAACAAAAAACATGAGTATTTTATCGATGAGACATGAATATTCTCATTCTGTCCATCATTCTTCTGAAAAGTACATTCGCACAGCCTGTTGCAGAGTTAAAAGTACACGTATACCTGCTTAGGGATAACTTATGTGTAACAAACAGGACATTTATATGGCATTTAGATACTAACATAAACAATGTAGTGATATATCAATAAGGATTCAACTTTGTAATCATTCTAGCTGCTGAAAACAGCCAGGAGATGGGAGCCATAATAAGACAGGAACTGATAGTGCGTGTTTGAATGCAGTGTTGTGTAAGGAGGAGAAGACTGAAAGAACATAAGTGTTTACAGAAGAGAAGATACTAACCTTTGTGTAGGACTCAAAATAGTAAGAATATCCAGTGCTATATCTAAACAAACAAACAAACAAAACAAGAAAGGGGTATCTGAACTCCAGAAGAAGGTTTCATAATGAGTGAAGGATGAAGAAAAAGAATAAGGAAGAAACTGGTGGAATAAGCTGATGTCAAAATAGTAGGTCTGTCCATATTAAGAAAAATACTGATAAAAATCCTTTTCTTCCATTGAGTAATTTTATTTATAGATAGAAATTATTGCTTACAAGCTATTAATAATATTTAAATGCATTTCTCTCTGCTCATAAAACTCCTACAGATTGTCTGTGCAAGACAGATTTTCAATCGCTATGATATACAATACTTTTTAATCCCAGTGATGTGTTGTACAAATGTGTTTATTAGAGCTTTATTCTATGAAATGCTATAACGTCAGTATTGGTAAAATTAGAATTCACTCTTCCCAAGAGTCACACAGAAGGTGGTAGAACTCTGTGAATGACTAAGTACATCACACTTACATGTTCTGCACTATGATAAACTAAAAATATTGTCCACGGCTAATCCTGGATTTTTTGTTGGCTTTTACATGATTTTCCAGTGCAAAACTAGATTACTTTGTTTTTGTTTAATCTCGTGATTCATAATTGTATTTTGAACCTAAACTACTTTTTATACAGTCATAGAAAATTATAAGCACAAAAGACCTTGTTTGGGGCTCTTATGCCAATGTTTATACCATTTTCAATTGCAATGGAGCTTACACTTGAACTTTGGAAGTTTTCAGCTCCCATATGAAGTTGATACTAAATAATAATTTTAAATAACTACACTTTAAAAAAAAATAATTAAAAAGGTGTGTTGTTTTTCTATAAGACTTCAATTAAATGTACTCTTTGGTCAGAAATGTAAGAAGACAGGTGCCATTCACTAGTAGGAGATTGATTGATGGGAAAAGAAAACATACTTTTTTTTTTTTACACTGAGAATCAAGGAAATTTAATTCCTGACAATTGCTTATAACAGAAATGAGAAGTTGATCTGGCAAAATCTACCATTTGGATGTCACCAGTATCACCTAGCCAGGTAGCTCAGTTCTGCTCTTGCTCCAGTGAGGACGCACACTCGGGCTGGGTGGGGCTACCTTCCCACACACCTAGAGCATTCCTGGTGCTTTATACACAACGGGCTGCTTTTCCTTGGGTGATGCAGGCAAGAAGAAGAGAAGCCTTGCAGCTCACACCACGGCCCAGGTGTATGTGAGAAGAGGTGATGAGAATGAGAAAGCAAAAATCAGCTACAGACAAAGAAAAAGAAAAAAAAGTAGAACAATGTGGTGAAAGCACATGAGATCAGCAAGAAAATAATAATCACCTTCAGAATGTCACCGTTGATTTTCAGAAGGCTGAATAGCACATTAAAAAAAATAAAGTTTATAAGCATTGCAGGATTGAGAAAAATATTCCTTGTGTTAACTATAATTATGTAACTGATACAAGATTCAGTTCAGTCAAAGTTTATCAGCAGGTTGTGCTGAAAGCTGAGAGAGCAGAGAAATTAGTTTGTCCTGTCAACTCAGCCCAAGCAGTGATTTATATTTTTGAAACTAGAGGAGATTTAGTAGAGCCATTAGATGTTATGTCACTAAAATCAAAGGAAGTTTCTCATGTAGACCTAATTTTTTCAAAAAATATAAAAAAATTTCCAAGCTCTATCCCTCACAAGGAGTAAAAATATCTTGCTTGTATTAAAGTTCCTTGACTCCAAACTGAGTTTCACTACATTTGATAGCCACACTAGTGTTCTATATTTTACTGCTAACATATATAATATATCCCTTCATGCTGCGAAGATGTAAATGAAAGTTGAAGGTTATATTTTAAATGACAATACAGAGTCTCTTTATTAAAAAGGTATTTTTCCAGTGATGACACATGCACATCATTTGGGGGTTCTTTCTTTGCTGCCCACCTGCCATTAAGGATGCTAAATTAAGTATATCTGTTCTAGAAGTGGTAGATCATTCTCCAAGAAAGGGGGAAAATAGCAGTAGGCAAGGACTGTTATTTTTTTTCTTACAGCAACCAAGGCATAGAACAGTATATTCCAGTATTAGTATTCACAGAAAAGGAGAGTGCCAGCCAAAATGGATAATCAACTGATTTCCTTAGAGTGTTTGAAAGGAATTAGGTAAATTTCTGACGCATCTCTTTTTTAAAAGGTTTCTTGAAAGAAAAATGTTTACATCTTAGATATTTTGTCTTGCAGATAAGTAACTTCTAACAGATTAGGTTTATAATTGACAGAGTCTTTTTCATATCAGGATAATGGTAGGTGTTTCTCCTGTTCAGTAGTCACAGAACTTATCACAGACTGTTAGTATGCAGAGTTAAATGTTGTTTACATGAAACACATTGATCTAAAGGAGCTATAGTCATAATATGCCAGACAAGGAGCTGTCTACTCTTCCAAAATTGCATTACTCTGTTGTTTTGGTTTTGGTTTTATTTGTTTGCTTGTTTGTCAGTTTAAATATCATTTCTCATCAGATTTTAAGAATATATACCATTTTCAGTTAGGGTGTGTATTATGGGAACTACAGATTGATCTCTGCAAGACTGAAAGCAATTGGACAACAGGGACTTGTCAGGATGAGGACAACTAGCAAGTGAGAAGCAGCTAATGAAAGGGGTCCATATGGCTCCATACATGGTAAAACCTGTAGGCTGGGACAGAAGAAATATGAGGCCCTACAGAAAACCTGGCTCCAGACAGGAACATCAAATGCTCCTTGCTGCATGGCAGACTAAACCAAAGCCCACACAGCCATGGAAAATCAATCCCACATTTTCTTGTTCAGTCTACTGGGAATGATGAGCATGAGCAGACCTGGCTGCCTGAGGACCAGTCCAGAACTACCACAATGCAGCATTAGCACCACCTAAAGATTTTTCACTAACAGTACAATAAACAAATTTCAGAGTTTATACTCATTCTGATCATTATTTCATCTTGCTATTTTTCTGTTAATGTCCAAAACTGCTTCAGCAGATCAAACCCCATCATTTGCTAGACTAATTGTTGGTTGTTAAAATAAGGACTGCAATTTACCACTTACTATTGAATACCTAATTTGGCAATTCATGAAATTTAAGAACACATGAAAGCACATCACAGATGAAAGGATGGGTGTTTAATTGCTTACTAGAATTGCTGCTGTCCAAAGACTGCAGCACTGCTGTCCAACAGTGAACCCTTGAGCCTGTTCCCTCTCACTTTCAGAAGTGATAACTATCATTATAACAGATCACTCTCCTTCCAAGAGTATTCCAGACTGGTTTTGGTAAGTGTAGAAATTCATATGTATCGGGTAGATTTAACAGCAAATCAATGTGTGCTTTGAGAGCCAACTCCTGGCTGTGAAATGAATGGCTAATCTTCCACTTATTTTAAAGTCAGCAGGAGCAACTTGAAAAACAACACAAAATGTAAGACTTTAATTCTTGAAGAGTGAGATTTGTCACTACTGGTAGCACCTATGTATCACATGAGCCCTTCAGCTGCTGCTAAACTTGACCTCAGAGATGTACAAGCTGTGAGCTGGTAGTTTGTACAAGAAAATATCCCATATTCAGCCACACTGAGGACTGAAGGCTAACCCTTCCTCTGTTTTCATAAGCACAGTCTAATTGGATATGATAAATAGCGTAAATGTAACTGCCTTCATATTTCTGTAGATAATAAAGTCAAATTCTAATTTGGTATTGTCCTTATTCTAAAATTTTAATGAAGCATTATGATAAGAACCAATTTTCTCTGTTTAATCTAATCTGAACATAACAGGCTTAGAACAGCACAATTACTGTGCTACAACATATATAGAAAATTACTCATTATTACTGAGCTCCAAAGTAGAGAAAGAGAAGATTTCCAAAGGCACAAAATATCTAAGGCTATAATTCCTTTTTGCACTAATAAGAAACCCTCCCAATACCATTAACATATTAATCAGCATTTCAACATTTTAAGGTGAAAAAAATAAAATTATAGAAATAAACAAATAATTTTATGTAGTATTTTAATTTTTTGGTTTTTACTCATGTTCATTTCCAATATCATATCTTTATATTTAAAACTTTATATTTAGGATAAGGGACTGCATGTGTCTTGTCAAAGTGGCTTTAATCTCAGAAACAGAGGTACCAAAAATTCACATGCTCGAATATTTGATGGATTTTTGATCTTTGTCAAATTAATTACCAAAAAGTGTTTGATCTTATGTGAGTTGATAAATATACTGCATCAAATATTTATAGACTAAAAGATTCAAGATGAAATGTCAGATATCATGGCTAACACTTTCGCTGCAGACCTCAATGCCTCAGCCTGTAGGCACAGCATCCTGGCCAGGTCTCACCCTAAAGTTAATGATACCGTTTTCTTTTCTACTCCATCATTTTTGATCCTCAATGCCATCTATTTTTATCATAATTATGATTGGGATAAGACAGTATTTCTGGCATGTCGATGTTTATTCCAGAGACATCTTAAGGCAAGGAAAAGGGAGAAAAAAAGAAGCAACAGACCAGCATAGAAGACAAACAGCAACCTCACTGAAAAGGAGGGCCTGCAGAGCACATTGCTAGATCTGATCGCAACCAAGACAGAATGACATGCAAGAGGGGAAGGCAAGACCCACTGCCAGCAGCTTGTATAATGACTTACATAATGTGATATTGACTTCTTCACTACCAGTCCATCTCAGCCTCATGACTCTGTTTAATTCCTCCATGAACAGTGCCAAAGAATCAGCACCCCCTCCAGCAAGGAACAAAAACCCACTATCCACGTATTCCAAGATGTAAAGCCTGTAAAGAAAAAAGATCCCCCTTTTCACAATTCACTTTTTTTCTGTAGGTTCTCTTTGTATCATGTTTTGCATCCAAGTTACAAAAACTTAAATTACTGAGAAGCAGCACAAAGTAAACCATAGATCTTCAAACACGAACCTTTGTAGACATTGAAATAAAAGTAAATAGAACAGAGGCTTTACAGGGGTGCAGTCTGAAAGGCTGCCATTTTGCAGCCACTGAGCCACAGAATCACACAACCACAGAACATGCTGAGTTGGAGAGGACCTACAAGGATCATTTAGTCCAACTCTTAGCCCTACACAGGACC
>NW_020939727.1:0-6135 GCF_003984885.1 Neopelma chrysocephalum | reverse complement strand
GGTCCTGTGTAGGGCTAAGAGTTGGACTAAATGATCCTTGTAGGTCCTCTCCAACTCAGCATGTTCTGTGGTTGTGTGATTCTGTGGCTCAGTGGCTGCAAAATGGCAGCCTTTCAGACTGCACCCCTGTAAAGCCTCTGTTCTATTTACTTTTATTTCAATGTCTACAAAGGTTCGTGTTTGAAGATCTATGGTTTACTTTGTGCTGCTTCTCAGTAATTTAAGTTTTTGTAACTTGGATGCAAAACATGATACAAAGAGAACCTACAGAAAAAAAGTGAATTGTGAAAAGGGGGATCTTTTTTCTTTACAGGCTTTACATCTTGGAATACGTGGATAGTGGGTTTTTGTTCCTTGCTGGAGGGGGTGCTGATTCTTTGGCACTGTTCATGGAGGAATTAAACAGAGTCATGAGGCTGAGATGGACTGGTAGTGAAGAAGTCAATATCACATTATGTAAGTCATTATACAAGCTGCTGGCAGTGGGTCTTGCCTTCCCCTCTTGCATGTCATTCTGTCTTGGTTGCGATCAGATCTAGCAATGTGCTCTGCAGGCCCTCCTTTTCAGTGAGGTTGCTGTTTGTCTTCTATGCTGGTCTGTTGCTTCTTTTTTTCTCCCTTTTCCTTGCCTTAAGATGTCTCTGGAATAAACATCGACATGCCAGAAATACTGTCTTATCCCAATCATAATTATGATAAAAATAGATGGCATTGAGGATCAAAAATGATGGAGTAGAAAAGAAAACGGTATCATTAACTTTAGGGTGAGACCTGGCCAGGATGCTGTGCCTACAGGCTGAGGCATTGAGGTCTGCAGCGAAAGTGTTAGCCATGATATCTGACATTTCATCTTGAATCTTTTAGTCTATAAATATTTGATGCAGTATATTTATCAACTCACATAAGATCAAACACTTTTTGGTAATTAATTTGACAAAGATCAAAAATCCATCAAATATTCGAGCATGTGAATTTTTGGTACCTCTGTTTCTGAGATTAAAGCCACTTTGACAAGACACATGCAGTCCCTTATCCTAAATATAAAGTTTTAAATATAAAGATATGATATTGGAAATGAACATGAGTAAAAACCAAAAAATTAAAATACTACATAAAATTATTTGTTTATTTCTATAATTTTATTTTTTTCACCTTAAAATGTTGAAATGCTGATTAATATGTTAATGGTATTGGGAGGGTTTCTTATTAGTGCAAAAAGGAATTATAGCCTTAGATATTTTGTGCCTTTGGAAATCTTCTCTTTCTCTACTTTGGAGCTCAGTAATAATGAGTAATTTTCTATATATGTTGTAGCACAGTAATTGTGCTGTTCTAAGCCTGTTATGTTCAGATTAGATTAAACAGAGAAAATTGGTTCTTATCATAATGCTTCATTAAAATTTTAGAATAAGGACAATACCAAATTAGAATTTGACTTTATTATCTACAGAAATATGAAGGCAGTTACATTTACGCTATTTATCATATCCAATTAGACTGTGCTTATGAAAACAGAGGAAGGGTTAGCCTTCAGTCCTCAGTGTGGCTGAATATGGGATATTTTCTTGTACAAACTACCAGCTCACAGCTTGTACATCTCTGAGGTCAAGTTTAGCAGCAGCTGAAGGGCTCATGTGATACATAGGTGCTACCAGTAGTGACAAATCTCACTCTTCAAGAATTAAAGTCTTACATTTTGTGTTGTTTTTCAAGTTGCTCCTGCTGACTTTAAAATAAGTGGAAGATTAGCCATTCATTTCACAGCCAGGAGTTGGCTCTCAAAGCACACATTGATTTGCTGTTAAATCTACCCGATACATATGAATTTCTACACTTACCAAAACCAGTCTGGAATACTCTTGGAAGGAGAGTGATCTGTTATAATGATAGTTATCACTTCTGAAAGTGAGAGGGAACAGGCTCAAGGGTTCACTGTTGGACAGCAGTGCTGCAGTCTTTGGACAGCAGCAATTCTAGTAAGCAATTAAACACCCATCCTTTCATCTGTGATGTGCTTTCATGTGTTCTTAAATTTCATGAATTGCCAAATTAGGTATTCAATAGTAAGTGGTAAATTGCAGTCCTTATTTTAACAACCAACAATTAGTCTAGCAAATGATGGGGTTTGATCTGCTGAAGCAGTTTTGGACATTAACAGAAAAATAGCAAGATGAAATAATGATCAGAATGAGTATAAACTCTGAAATTTGTTTATTGTACTGTTAGTGAAAAATCTTTAGGTGGTGCTAATGCTGCATTGTGGTAGTTCTGGACTGGTCCTCAGGCAGCCAGGTCTGCTCATGCTCATCATTCCCAGTAGACTGAACAAGAAAATGTGGGATTGATTTTCCATGGCTGTGTGGGCTTTGGTTTAGTCTGCCATGCAGCAAGGAGCATTTGATGTTCCTGTCTGGAGCCAGGTTTTCTGTAGGGCCTCATATTTCTTCTGTCCCAGCCTACAGGTTTTACCATGTATGGAGCCATATGGACCCCTTTCATTAGCTGCTTCTCACTTGCTAGTTGTCCTCATCCTGACAAGTCCCTGTTGTCCAATTGCTTTCAGTCTTGCAGAGATCAATCTGTAGTTCCCATAATACACACCCTAACTGAAAATGGTATATATTCTTAAAATCTGATGAGAAATGATATTTAAACTGACAAACAAGCAAACAAATAAAACCAAAACCAAAACAACAGAGTAATGCAATTTTGGAAGAGTAGACAGCTCCTTGTCTGGCATATTATGACTATAGCTCCTTTAGATCAATGTGTTTCATGTAAACAACATTTAACTCTGCATACTAACAGTCTGTGATAAGTTCTGTGACTACTGAACAGGAGAAACACCTACCATTATCCTGATATGAAAAAGACTCTGTCAATTATAAACCTAATCTGTTAGAAGTTACTTATCTGCAAGACAAAATATCTAAGATGTAAACATTTTTCTTTCAAGAAACCTTTTAAAAAAGAGATGCGTCAGAAATTTACCTAATTCCTTTCAAACACTCTAAGGAAATCAGTTGATTATCCATTTTGGCTGGCACTCTCCTTTTCTGTGAATACTAATACTGGAATATACTGTTCTATGCCTTGGTTGCTGTAAGAAAAAAAATAACAGTCCTTGCCTACTGCTATTTTCCCCCTTTCTTGGAGAATGATCTACCACTTCTAGAACAGATATACTTAATTTAGCATCCTTAATGGCAGGTGGGCAGCAAAGAAAGAACCCCCAAATGATGTGCATGTGTCATCACTGGAAAAATACCTTTTTAATAAAGAGACTCTGTATTGTCATTTAAAATATAACCTTCAACTTTCATTTACATCTTCGCAGCATGAAGGGATATATTATATATGTTAGCAGTAAAATATAGAACACTAGTGTGGCTATCAAATGTAGTGAAACTCAGTTTGGAGTCAAGGAACTTTAATACAAGCAAGATATTTTTACTCCTTGTGAGGGATAGAGCTTGGAAATTTTTTTATATTTTTTGAAAAAATTAGGTCTACATGAGAAACTTCCTTTGATTTTAGTGACATAACATCTAATGGCTCTACTAAATCTCCTCTAGTTTCAAAAATATAAATCACTGCTTGGGCTGAGTTGACAGGACAAACTAATTTCTCTGCTCTCTCAGCTTTCAGCACAACCTGCTGATAAACTTTGACTGAACTGAATCTTGTATCAGTTACATAATTATAGTTAACACAAGGAATATTTTTCTCAATCCTGCAATGCTTATAAACTTTATTTTTTTTAATGTGCTATTCAGCCTTCTGAAAATCAACGGTGACATTCTGAAGGTGATTATTATTTTCTTGCTGATCTCATGTGCTTTCACCACATTGTTCTACTTTTTTTTCTTTTTCTTTGTCTGTAGCTGATTTTTGCTTTCTCATTCTCATCACCTCTTCTCACATACACCTGGGCCGTGGTGTGAGCTGCAAGGCTTCTCTTCTTCTTGCCTGCATCACCCAAGGAAAAGCAGCCCGTTGTGTATAAAGCACCAGGAATGCTCTAGGTGTGTGGGAAGGTAGCCCCACCCAGCCCGAGTGTGCGTCCTCACTGGAGCAAGAGCAGAACTGAGCTACCTGGCTAGGTGATACTGGTGACATCCAAATGGTAGATTTTGCCAGATCAACTTCTCATTTCTGTTATAAGCAATTGTCAGGAATTAAATTTCCTTGATTCTCAGTGTAAAAAAAAAAAAGTATGTTTTCTTTTCCCATCAATCAATCTCCTACTAGTGAATGGCACCTGTCTTCTTACATTTCTGACCAAAGAGTACATTTAATTGAAGTCTTATAGAAAAACAACACACCTTTTTAATTATTTTTTTTTAAAGTGTAGTTATTTAAAATTATTATTTAGTATCAACTTCATATGGGAGCTGAAAACTTCCAAAGTTCAAGTGTAAGCTCCATTGCAATTGAAAATGGTATAAACATTGGCATAAGAGCCCCAAACAAGGTCTTTTGTGCTTATAATTTTCTATGACTGTATAAAAAGTAGTTTAGGTTCAAAATACAATTATGAATCACGAGATTAAACAAAAACAAAGTAATCTAGTTTTGCACTGGAAAATCATGTAAAAGCCAACAAAAAATCCAGGATTAGCCGTGGACAATATTTTTAGTTTATCATAGTGCAGAACATGTAAGTGTGATGTACTTAGTCATTCACAGAGTTCTACCACCTTCTGTGTGACTCTTGGGAAGAGTGAATTCTAATTTTACCAATACTGACGTTATAGCATTTCATAGAATAAAGCTCTAATAAACACATTTGTACAACACATCACTGGGATTAAAAAGTATTGTATATCATAGCGATTGAAAATCTGTCTTGCACAGACAATCTGTAGGAGTTTTATGAGCAGAGAGAAATGCATTTAAATATTATTAATAGCTTGTAAGCAATAATTTCTATCTATAAATAAAATTACTCAATGGAAGAAAAGGATTTTTATCAGTATTTTTCTTAATATGGACAGACCTACTATTTTGACATCAGCTTATTCCACCAGTTTCTTCCTTATTCTTTTTCTTCATCCTTCACTCATTATGAAACCTTCTTCTGGAGTTCAGATACCCCTTTCTTGTTTTGTTTGTTTGTTTGTTTAGATATAGCACTGGATATTCTTACTATTTTGAGTCCTACACAAAGGTTAGTATCTTCTCTTCTGTAAACACTTATGTTCTTTCAGTCTTCTCCTCCTTACACAACACTGCATTCAAACACGCACTATCAGTTCCTGTCTTATTATGGCTCCCATCTCCTGGCTGTTTTCAGCAGCTAGAATGATTACAAAGTTGAATCCTTATTGATATATCACTACATTGTTTATGTTAGTATCTAAATGCCATATAAATGTCCTGTTTGTTACACATAAGTTATCCCTAAGCAGGTATACGTGTACTTTTAACTCTGCAACAGGCTGTGCGAATGTACTTTTCAGAAGAATGATGGACAGAATGAGAATATTCATGTCTCATCGATAAAATACTCATGTTTTTTGTTCTTATACTGATACCAGAAATAGGAAATGTCCTCATCTCTGAGGATTTTGGGACATAGGCAGTGAAATGGTTCGGATGAGACTTTCAGCAAAAGAAGGATGAACAGCCCCTGGCAATGACAGCACTGCAAAGGGCTGCAGGGAAACCTGCCATTTGGCCAAGTCCAAGCAGACACAGAGCAAGAGCATAGGCACTGATGATTTGTTGCAGTGATATACTGTCTGTTTGAAAGCAGTCCTTGAGCTAAACAGGAGTTAAAGTCAGGCAGATGTGTAATCCTTTGTAAGAGGTGACCAAAGTCCACAGAGGACTGTGTTTTTCCTGTGTAACTCAGCAACACAACATTCTATCTCTCCTAGTGGACTCTGCCATATCTCCCTTTTTCCTATTTGGCACCATAAAAACAAGCTGCCAAAACACTGTTTCAGACAGCATATTATTTCACCTGGTTCATAACTAACAAAGGTTTTCACACTTCTGTAGCATTTCACACAGATCACTAGATACAGTGCCTGAAATAGATCTTGATCATGTCACAAAATCAGAAAATATGCTGTGCTGGAAGGGACCTACAAGGATCATTTAGTCCAACTCTTAGCCCTACACAGGACC
>NW_020939726.1:308-388 GCF_003984885.1 Neopelma chrysocephalum | reverse complement strand
GTGCCCAGGGGGGCAAGAAGGCCAAGGGCATCCTGGCCTTTGTGGAGCAGAGTGTGGCCAGCAGGAGCAGAGAACTGATT
>NW_020939726.1:0-208 GCF_003984885.1 Neopelma chrysocephalum | reverse complement strand
TTCTTGATGATCTGGGCCAGGGGATCGAGTGCCCCCTCAGTAAAGTCATGGACAGCACCACGTTGGGTGTGAGTGTGGATGTGCTGGAGGGCAGGAAGGCTCTGCAGAGGGATCTGGACAGGCTGGATCAATAAGGCCAAGTGTCAGGGCCTGCACTTGGCTCCCAACAACCCCCTGGAACGCTCCAGGCTGGGGGCAGAGGGGCTGG
>NW_020939725.1:0-408 GCF_003984885.1 Neopelma chrysocephalum | reverse complement strand
GCATTTTTGGGTCACAACCTGGAAATTTTGGGGGTCAAAAAGTGGGATTTTGGGGGTCCAAAAAGTCGCATTTTTGGGTCCAAAAAGTGACATTTTGGGGTCAAAAAAAAAGCGGCATTTTTGGGTCACAACCTGGAAATTTGGGGTCAAAAAAGGTGGGATTTTGGTGTCCAAAAAGTCGCATTTTTGGGTCCAAAAAGTGACATTTTGGGGTCCAAAAAAAGCGACATTTTTGGGTCGCAACCTCGAAATTTTGGGGTCAAAAAAGTAGGATTTTGGTGTCCAAAAAGTGACATTTTGGGGTCAAAAAAGTGGGATTTTGGGGTTAAAAAAAGTGGCATTTTTGGGTCAAAAAAAAGCAGCATTTTTGGGTCACAACCTGGAAATTTTGGGGGTCAAAAAGTGGGA
>NW_020939724.1:0-358 GCF_003984885.1 Neopelma chrysocephalum | reverse complement strand
TTTTGGGGGTCAAAAAGTGGGATTTTGGTGTCCAAAAAGTGACGTTTTGGGGTCCAAAAAGTGACATTTTGGGGTCCAAAAGGTGACATTTTGGGGTCAAAAAAAAAAAGTGACATTTTTGGGTCACAACCTGGAAATTTTAGGGGTCAAAAAGTGGGAATTTTGGGTCCAAAAACTCTCATTTTGGGGTCCAAAAAGTCTCATTTTGGGGTCCAAAAAGTCTCATTTTGGGGTCCAAAAAGTGACATTTTGGGGTCAAAAAAAGTGAGATTTTGGGGTCCAAAAAAAGTGGCATTTTTGGGTCGCAACCTGGAAATTTTGGGGTCAAAAAGTGGGATTTTGGTGTCCAAAAAGTGAC
>NW_020939723.1:0-338 GCF_003984885.1 Neopelma chrysocephalum | reverse complement strand
CTGGAACTTTTGGGGTCAAGAAAAGTGGGCTTTTGGGGTAAAAAAAAATTGCATTTTTGGGTCACAACCTGAAAATTTTGGGGGTCAAAAAGTGGGATTTTGGGGGTCCAAAAAGTCGCATTTTTGGGTCCAAAAAGTGACATTTTGGGGTCCAAAAAAAGTGGCATTTTTGGGTCACAACCTGGAACTTTTGGGGTCAAAAAGTGAGATTTTGGGATCAAAAAAGTGACATTTTGGTGTCCAAAAAGTGACATTTTTGGGTCAAAAAAAAAGCGGCATTTTTGGGTCACGACCTGGAAATTTTGGGGGTCAAAAAGTGGGAATTTGGGGGTCAAAAA
>NW_020939722.1:0-310 GCF_003984885.1 Neopelma chrysocephalum | reverse complement strand
CCAGGGAATCCCCAGTATTCCGGGGAATCCCCAATATTCCAGGGAACTCCCAGCATTCCAGGGAACTCCCAGCATTCCAGGGAATTCCCAATATTCCAGGGAACCCCCGGCATTCCAGGGAACCCCCAGTATTTCAGGGAATCCCCAGCATTCCAGGGAATCCCCAACATTCCAGGGAACCCCCAGTATTCCAGGGAACCCCCAGTATTCCAGGGAACACACAGCATTCCAGGGAATCCTCAGCATTCCAGGGAATCCCCGGCATTCCAGGGAACCCTCAGTATTTTAGGGAATCCTCAGCATTCCAGGG
>NW_020939721.1:0-310 GCF_003984885.1 Neopelma chrysocephalum | reverse complement strand
CCAGGGAATCCCCAGTATTCCGGGGAATCCCCAATATTCCAGGGAACTCCCAGCATTCCAGGGAACTCCCAGCATTCCAGGGAATTCCCAATATTCCAGGGAACCCCCGGCATTCCAGGGAACCCCCAGTATTTCAGGGAATCCCCAGCATTCCAGGGAATCCCCAACATTCCAGGGAACCCCCAGTATTCCAGGGAACCCCCAGTATTCCAGGGAACACACAGCATTCCAGGGAATCCTCAGCATTCCAGGGAATCCCCGGCATTCCAGGGAACCCTCAGTATTTTAGGGAATCCTCAGCATTCCAGGG
>NW_020939720.1:0-352 GCF_003984885.1 Neopelma chrysocephalum | reverse complement strand
ATAAATGTGGTTTTGGGGAGATTTATCCCATTTTTGGGGTCATTTATCCCATCTCTGGGAGGATTAGTCCTGTTTTGGGGGTCATTTGTCGTGTTTTTGGGACCTTTATGTGGTCATTTATGCCAATTCTGGGATAAATGTGGTTTTGGGGAGATTTATCCCATTTTTGGGGTCATATAAATGTGGTTTTGGGGAGATTTATCCCATTTTTGGGGTCATTTATCCCATCTCTGGGAGGATTAGTCCTGTTTTGGGGGTCATTTGTCGTGTTTTTGGGACCTTTATGTGGTCATTTATGCCAATTCTGGGATAAATGTGGTTTTGGGGAGATTTATCCCATTTTTGGGGTCAT
>NW_020939719.1:0-797 GCF_003984885.1 Neopelma chrysocephalum | reverse complement strand
ACCTGCTTTTTAGGGATTTGGGTGCCTGTTCCTGGCTGGAGGGATGTTCTCTTGTGCCCTCTGCAGCTCCAAGAGGTTTCCCTTTAGCCCTTTGGAAACCAGCTTCCATGGCACCTGGTTTTTTAGGGATTTGGGTGCCTGTTCCTGGCTGGAGGGATGTTCTGTTATCCCTGGAGAGGTTTCCCTGCAGCCCTTGGGCAACCAGCTTCCCTAACACCTGGTTTTTAGGGATTTGGATGCCTATTCCTTACTGGACTGGAGCTGCCCAGCCTCTGCTTCCATAGCCCCTGGTTTTAGGGATTTGGGTGCCTGTTCCTGGCTGGAGGGATGTTCTGTTATCCCTGGAGTGATTTCCCTTTAGCTCTTGGTCCACCAGCTTCCCTAAAACCTGCTTTTTAGGGATTTGGGTGCCTGTTCCTGGCTGGAGGGATGTGTTGTTGGCCCTGGAGTGGTTTCCCTTCAGTCCTTGGTCAACCTGGTTTTTAGGGATTTGGGTGCCTGTTCCTTACTGGACTGGAGCTGCCCAGGCTCTGCTTCCGTAACCTCTGGTTTTAGGGATTTGGGTGCCTGTTCCTGGCTGGAGGGATGTTCTGTTATCCATGGAGATGTTGCCACTCAGCCCTTGGTCAACCAGCTTCTGTAACACCTGGTTTTAGGGATTTAGGTGCCTGTTCCTGGCTGGAGGGACGTTCTGTTGTCCTTGGAGAGGTTTCCCTTCATCCCTTGGGCAACCAGCTTCCCTAAAACCGAGTTTTTAGGGATTTGGGTGCCTGTTCCTGGCTGGAGGGATGTTCTGT
>NW_020939718.1:0-743 GCF_003984885.1 Neopelma chrysocephalum | reverse complement strand
TTTTTAGGGATTTGGGTGCCTGTTCCTGGCTGGAGGGATGTTCTGTTGTCCCTGGAGAGGTTTCCCTTCAGCCCTTGGGCAACCAGCTTCCCTAAAACCTGGTTTTAGGGATTTGGGTGCCTATTCCTGGCTAGAGGGACATCCCGTTGTCCTCCCTGCAGCTCCAAGAGGTTTCCCTGCAGCTCTTGGGCAACCAGCTTCCCTAATACCTGGTTTTTAGGGATTTGGGTGCCTTTTCCTGGCTGGAGGGATGTTCTGTTGTCCCTGGAGATGTTGCCACTCAGCCCTTGGTCAACCAGCTTCCCTAATACCTGCTTTTTAGGGATTTGGGTGCCTGTTCCTGGCTGGAGGGATGTTCTGTTGTCCCTGGAGAGGTTTCCCTTCAGCTCTTGGGCAACCAGCTTCCATAATACCTTGTTTTTAGGGATTTGGATGCCTGTTCCTGGCTGGAGGGATATCCTGTTGGCCCTAGAGTGGTTTCCCTGCAGCTCTTGGGCAACCAACTTCCTTAATACCTGGTTTTTAGGGATTTGGGTGCCTATTCCTGGCTGGAGGGATGTTCTGTTATCCCTGCAGTGGTTTCCCTTTGGCCCTTGGTCCTCCAGCTTCCCTAAAACCTGCTTTTTAGGGATTTGGGTGCCTGTTCCTGGTTGGAGGGATGTCCCGTTGTTCCCCCTGCAGCTCCAAGAGGTTTCCCTGCGGCCCTTGGTCCACCAGCTTCCATAATACCTGATTTTTAGGGA
>NW_020939717.1:0-335 GCF_003984885.1 Neopelma chrysocephalum | reverse complement strand
GGCTGGGGTGGAGCTGCCCAGCCTCTGCTTCCATAGCACCTGGTTTTAGGGATTTGGGTGCCTGTACCTGGCTGTCAGGTGTGTCCTGTTGTCCCCCCTGCAGCTCCAAGAGGTTTCCCTTCAGCTCTTGGGCAACCAGCTTCCATAACAACCATTTTTAGGGATTTAGGTGCCTGTTCCTGGTTGGAGGGATGTCCTGTTGTCTCCCCTGCAGCTCCAAGAGGTTTCCCTTCAGCCCTTGGGCAACCAGATTCCATAACACCTGTTTTTTAGGGATTTGGGTGCCTCTTCCTGGCTGGGGTGGAGCTGCCCAGCCTCTGCTTCCATAGCACCTG
>NW_020939716.1:0-721 GCF_003984885.1 Neopelma chrysocephalum | reverse complement strand
AAAAAGATTTGGGAAAAAAAAAATTTAGGAAAAAAAGAGGGTGATTTAGGGGAAAAAAGGAGATTTGGATAAAAAGAGGGAGATTTGGGAAAAAAGATTGGGAAAAAAAGATTTGGGGGAAAAAGAGGGAGATTTGGGGGGAAAACTGGGGAAAAAAATTCGGGAAAAAAGAGGGAGATTGGGAAAAAAAGAGGGAGATTTGGATAAAAAGAGGGAGATTTGGGGAAAATGAGGGAGATTGGGAAAAAAAGATTGGGGAAAAAATGATTTTGCAAAAAAAAAAGGGAGATTTGGATAAAAAGAGGGAGATTTGGGAGAAAAAAGAGGGAGATTTGGGGGAAAAAAAAAGGGAGATTTGGGGGAAAAGGGAGATTTAGGAAAAAAATAGAGAGATTTGGATAAAAAGAGGGAGATTTGGGGGAAAAAAGAGGGAGATTGGGGAAAAAAATTGGCATAAAAAAAGGGAGATTTGGGAAAAAAGAGGGAGATTTGGATAAAAAGAGGGGGACTTGGAAAAAAAAGAGGGAGATTTGGGGGAAAAAGAGGGATATTTTGGGGGGAAAAAGATTGGGGAAAAATGATTTGGGGAAAAAAGAGGGAGATTTGGATAAAAAGATTTGGGGAAAAGGAGAGATTTGAATAAAAAGAGAGAGATTTGGGAAAAAAAGATTTGGGAAAAAAGAGGGGGATTTGGGGGGAAAAAAGATTTGGGAAAAAAAAA
>NW_020939715.1:0-721 GCF_003984885.1 Neopelma chrysocephalum | reverse complement strand
AAAAAGATTTGGGAAAAAAAAAATTTAGGAAAAAAAGAGGGTGATTTAGGGGAAAAAAGGAGATTTGGATAAAAAGAGGGAGATTTGGGAAAAAAGATTGGGAAAAAAAGATTTGGGGGAAAAAGAGGGAGATTTGGGGGGAAAACTGGGGAAAAAAATTCGGGAAAAAAGAGGGAGATTGGGAAAAAAAGAGGGAGATTTGGATAAAAAGAGGGAGATTTGGGGAAAATGAGGGAGATTGGGAAAAAAAGATTGGGGAAAAAATGATTTTGCAAAAAAAAAAGGGAGATTTGGATAAAAAGAGGGAGATTTGGGAGAAAAAAGAGGGAGATTTGGGGGAAAAAAAAAGGGAGATTTGGGGGAAAAGGGAGATTTAGGAAAAAAATAGAGAGATTTGGATAAAAAGAGGGAGATTTGGGGGAAAAAAGAGGGAGATTGGGGAAAAAAATTGGCATAAAAAAAGGGAGATTTGGGAAAAAAGAGGGAGATTTGGATAAAAAGAGGGGGACTTGGAAAAAAAAGAGGGAGATTTGGGGGAAAAAGAGGGATATTTTGGGGGGAAAAAGATTGGGGAAAAATGATTTGGGGAAAAAAGAGGGAGATTTGGATAAAAAGATTTGGGGAAAAGGAGAGATTTGAATAAAAAGAGAGAGATTTGGGAAAAAAAGATTTGGGAAAAAAGAGGGGGATTTGGGGGGAAAAAAGATTTGGGAAAAAAAAA
>NW_020939714.1:0-1454 GCF_003984885.1 Neopelma chrysocephalum | reverse complement strand
CCTACACATGTGGGGAGTGTGGGAAGAGCTTCAGCCGGAGCTCCACCCTCCGCACCCACCAGCACATCCACACTGGGGAACAGCACTACACGTGTAAGGAATGTAGGAAGAGCTTCAGTAACAGCTCCGCTCTGCACAACCACCAGCGCATCCCCACTGGGGAACGTCCCTACACATGTGGGGAATGTGGGAAGAGCTTCAGGCAGAGCTCTGACCTCCACACCCACCAGCTCATCCACTCTGGGGAACGGCTTTATAAGTGCTTGGAATGTGGGAAGAGGTTTTACACCAGCTCCAATCTCCTGAAGCACCAGCGGACGCACACGGATGAGAGGCCCTTCCGCTGCACCGAGTGCGGGAAGGGCTTCAACCGCAACTCCAACCTCATCACCCACCGGCGCATCCACACCGGGGAGAGGCCCTACAAGTGTGGGGAGTGTGGGAAGAGCTTCCCCAGGAACTCTGCCTTGACCAGACACCAACGGACCCACCGGTGAGGGAAGCCCTACCTGTGCCCCGACTGCGGAAAGAGCTTTGGCCGCTGCTTCCACCCCAAATGGCACCCTGATGGTGAGGCAACCTCTGGAGTCCAGTGACTGTCAGTCCATCCCTTTCGACCACAGAGGGCCAGTCCCCTTTCCCAGGGGCAGCTTCTTCCAACAGAACCCTTCTTGGAGGGTGTGTGGAGATTCCTGCCTTGGCTTGGGACCCCCCACGGTCACTGCTGGAGGTTGAGAGCAGAGATCTCCCCCCGAGCGTTGGTCTGGGGGAGTTCCATCCATCTCTAATTAAGAATTCTTGCTTTTGTGCCAGCTTGAGTAGAATTGCTTCAACAATTGCTTTAGTGTAGAGCACTGTCCTGTCTTATCCTGTACTCCTGGTAGTTTTAGTGTGTATTTTGTGCATAAAAAATTCTGATTAAGATCTTTTGTCTGATTATTTATAACCTTAAATAATTCAATTCTATCAGATCTGATTTGCCATCATCAAACCTGGGGGACAAAAGTCGTTCAGTCATTCCTCTGTAATTCCTCTAAACTGAAACTGTTGTCATAATCCAAGGCTGAGATTGGATCCAGCAGCTCCCAGCACCCCACGGTAAGTTGGGAGCTCAGGGGGCCACCACCCTTTGCCAGCCCCTCTGTGCCCAAAGACCCCCATGGGACCGTCAGACCTGCGAGACCACCCCCTCTTTTCCACCCTTCTCCCTGTTCCTTCCACTTCTCCATGGTTCCCTCGATCCCCATTCCCCCCCAAGATCACTTTAGGGGTCCAAACCCCCATTTTTCCCCCCCTCTCACACATTTCCCATCATCCCCCAAACCTTAGTGCCCCTCCCCCTCCACTTTTGGGGGATCCACTCTCCTCCCACACAGTTTGGGGTCACACCACCTCCTTATCCCTTCTGACCCCATTTTTCCCACCATCCCCCCCCTTTCCACACTCTGCTCACC
>NW_020939713.1:0-1454 GCF_003984885.1 Neopelma chrysocephalum | reverse complement strand
CCTACACATGTGGGGAGTGTGGGAAGAGCTTCAGCCGGAGCTCCACCCTCCGCACCCACCAGCACATCCACACTGGGGAACAGCACTACACGTGTAAGGAATGTAGGAAGAGCTTCAGTAACAGCTCCGCTCTGCACAACCACCAGCGCATCCCCACTGGGGAACGTCCCTACACATGTGGGGAATGTGGGAAGAGCTTCAGGCAGAGCTCTGACCTCCACACCCACCAGCTCATCCACTCTGGGGAACGGCTTTATAAGTGCTTGGAATGTGGGAAGAGGTTTTACACCAGCTCCAATCTCCTGAAGCACCAGCGGACGCACACGGATGAGAGGCCCTTCCGCTGCACCGAGTGCGGGAAGGGCTTCAACCGCAACTCCAACCTCATCACCCACCGGCGCATCCACACCGGGGAGAGGCCCTACAAGTGTGGGGAGTGTGGGAAGAGCTTCCCCAGGAACTCTGCCTTGACCAGACACCAACGGACCCACCGGTGAGGGAAGCCCTACCTGTGCCCCGACTGCGGAAAGAGCTTTGGCCGCTGCTTCCACCCCAAATGGCACCCTGATGGTGAGGCAACCTCTGGAGTCCAGTGACTGTCAGTCCATCCCTTTCGACCACAGAGGGCCAGTCCCCTTTCCCAGGGGCAGCTTCTTCCAACAGAACCCTTCTTGGAGGGTGTGTGGAGATTCCTGCCTTGGCTTGGGACCCCCCACGGTCACTGCTGGAGGTTGAGAGCAGAGATCTCCCCCCGAGCGTTGGTCTGGGGGAGTTCCATCCATCTCTAATTAAGAATTCTTGCTTTTGTGCCAGCTTGAGTAGAATTGCTTCAACAATTGCTTTAGTGTAGAGCACTGTCCTGTCTTATCCTGTACTCCTGGTAGTTTTAGTGTGTATTTTGTGCATAAAAAATTCTGATTAAGATCTTTTGTCTGATTATTTATAACCTTAAATAATTCAATTCTATCAGATCTGATTTGCCATCATCAAACCTGGGGGACAAAAGTCGTTCAGTCATTCCTCTGTAATTCCTCTAAACTGAAACTGTTGTCATAATCCAAGGCTGAGATTGGATCCAGCAGCTCCCAGCACCCCACGGTAAGTTGGGAGCTCAGGGGGCCACCACCCTTTGCCAGCCCCTCTGTGCCCAAAGACCCCCATGGGACCGTCAGACCTGCGAGACCACCCCCTCTTTTCCACCCTTCTCCCTGTTCCTTCCACTTCTCCATGGTTCCCTCGATCCCCATTCCCCCCCAAGATCACTTTAGGGGTCCAAACCCCCATTTTTCCCCCCCTCTCACACATTTCCCATCATCCCCCAAACCTTAGTGCCCCTCCCCCTCCACTTTTGGGGGATCCACTCTCCTCCCACACAGTTTGGGGTCACACCACCTCCTTATCCCTTCTGACCCCATTTTTCCCACCATCCCCCCCCTTTCCACACTCTGCTCACC
>NW_020939712.1:0-410 GCF_003984885.1 Neopelma chrysocephalum | reverse complement strand
CTTGTCAGGTGAGTCAAAAAGTAGCCGGAATAGGCCAAAGAAAAAGCCGTGCAAACTGCTCCACAGAGTGGCTCCATCGCTGGAGCGGTGCTGCACACGTCCGCCGACCGTACAACACCAAGAATCGAACAAAAGAACGCTCCCGTCAGGTGCAAACCGTAGGCTGAGACGCCTCGATCAGGAGGATCCTCCTGCACTGAGCCCGCCCAAGAGCTGCTCTGCACTGAGGCCTGCCAGGCACCAGGGTAACCTTCCCTCGACAGTACTGTGACGTGGCAACATCCCATGACATCACAATGGCAGCCACAGCAGGTGGGTTTGTGAATTTATGCAGAGCAACCCAACCTTCTCTACAGCAAACGCAGAAGACGAGCCTGCAGAGTTCTCCTCTGTCCCAAAGCAGTACCAAA
>NW_020939711.1:0-405 GCF_003984885.1 Neopelma chrysocephalum | reverse complement strand
GTGAGTCAAAAAGTAGCCGGAATAGGCCAAAGAAAAAGCAGTGCAAACTGCTCCACAGAGTGGCTCCATCGCTGGAGCGGTGCTGCACAAGTCCGCCGACCGTACAACACCAAGAGTAGAACAAAAGAACGCTCCCGTCAGGGTGCAAACCGTTGGCTGAGACGCCTCGATCAGGAGGATCCTCCTGCACTGAGCCTGCCCAAGAGCTGCTCTGCACACTGAGGCCTGCCAGGCACCAGGGTAACCTTCCCTCGACAGCACTGTGACGTGGCAACATCCCATGACATCACAATGGCAGCCGCTGCATGTGGGTTTGTGAATTTACGCAGAGCAATCCAACCTTCTCTACAGCAAACGTAGAAGACGAGCCTGCAGAGTTCTCCTCTGTCCCAAAGCAGTACCAAA
>NW_020939710.1:0-313 GCF_003984885.1 Neopelma chrysocephalum | reverse complement strand
CTGTAGAGCCCGTGGGGGACCCCCCGCCCACGGTGATACCCTCCCCCAGCTCACACCAGCCAGGACCTAGAGAAATACCAACTTTAATATACAACCACCAGTTCCTTTGGTATAATGGGGCCAGGGGGCCCCGGGACTGCGAGGGGGGGCAGGGCCGCGCTTTGGCTTGGGGGAGAGTTAGGCTGTGCATGCAGGGGGGTCTTCCCACCACCCCCCCGGGGCTGCCAGAGCCGCCCGTGCAGGGAGGGGATGTCGTGGCACAAGTCCTGGACCATGAGCACGGCACGGAGGGCGGATGGGTGCGGGGGGGGGG
>NW_020939709.1:0-1169 GCF_003984885.1 Neopelma chrysocephalum | reverse complement strand
GGGGGGGGGGGTAGTTGGGGATCCCCTCAAGGGTCATTCGGGGGTCCCTCAAGGGCCATTTTGGGGGGTCATTTAAGGGCCATTTATGGACTTCTCTAAGGGCCATTTTGGGGTGTTATTTAAGGACCGTTTAAGGGCCTTTTGGGGGTCATTTAAAGGCCACTTAAGGCGTCATTTAATGACCATTTAAGGGGTCCTTTAAGGGCCGTTTTGGGATGTATTTAAGGACCATTTAAGGGCCGTTTAGGGAGTACTTTAATGGCCATTTAGGGGGTCATTTAAAGGCCATTAATGCACTTATTTAACGGCCATTTGGGGTGTTATTTAAGGACCGTTTAAGGGTCGTTTTTGGGGGCCATTTAAAGTCCATTTAAGGGGTCCTGTAAGGGCCGTTTTGGGATGTATTTAAGGACCATTTAAGGGCCGTTTGGGGGTCATGTAAGGACCATTTAAGGGCCGTTTGGGGATCATTTAAAGTCCATTTAGGGGGCCCTTTAAGGGCCGTTTTGGGGGGTCATTTAAAGACCATTTAAGGGCCGTTTGGGGGTCATTTAAAGGGCATTTAAGGCGTCATTTAATGGCCATTTAAGGGGTCCTTTAAGGGCCATTTAAGGGGTCCTTTAAGGGCCATTTTGGGATGTATTTAAGGACCATTTAAGGGCCGTTTGGGGGTCATTTAATGGCCATTTAAGGGGTCATTTCAGGGCCATTTTGTGGTGTTACTTAAAGACCATTTAGGGGGTCATTTCAGGGCCACTTTGGAGTGTTATTTAGGGACCATTTAAGGGCCGTTTAGGGGTCATTTCATGGTCATTTAAGGCGTCATTTAAGGACCATTTAAGGGCTCATTTAATGGCCATTTAAGGGGTCATTCAAGGGCCATTTAGGGTCGGTTCTGGGGGTCCCTCCCGGGCGTTTCGGGGGTCCCTTTCGGGGTGTCCCAGGTGTGTGTCCCGTACCTGCGCAGGCGGAAGGAGAAGACGTTGTCCCGGAAGAGCCGCTGGTCCATCATGTTGTCGAAGACGGGCCGGGCGGGGCCGGCGGCCGCCTCGGGGAAGGCCAAGCCCAGGACGCCGTCGAAGCGCGCGGCGGCAAACGCCAGACCCGGCAGGGCCACGGCCTCGGCGAACGTCTGGTTGGGCACCGACACGTTGGACACCTGGGACAGG
>NW_020939708.1:0-655 GCF_003984885.1 Neopelma chrysocephalum | reverse complement strand
GGGGGGGGCAAAGGGGGAGTCAAGGGGGACCCCAAAACCCCAGAATTCCCCCACACCCCGAGGGAACCCCAAAAACCCCCGGGACCCTCGGAGACTCCCAAAGCCACCAGGACATCGTGGGACCACGAGACCCCCGGGACCCCCAAACCCCCGGGAGCCCCGGGAGCCCGTCCTGGTCCCCCTGCCCGCCCCCTCCCCGGTCCCCGTGTCCCTGTCCCGGTGTCCCTGGACCCCCTGTCCCGGTTCCCTCTCCAGTCCCGGGTTTCCCCCATTCCCGGTGTCCCGTTCCCGGTGTCCCCCCCGATCCTGGTGTCCCCCCCCATTCCCGGTGTCCCCACGATCCCGGTGTCCCGATCCCGGTGTCCCCCTCGTTCCCGGTGTCCCGTTCCCGGTGTCCCTCCCATTCCCGGTGTCCCCCCCTGTTCCCGGTGTCCCGATCCCGGTGCCCCCCCATTCCCGGTATCCCAATCCTGGTGTCCCCCCCATTCCCGGTGTCCCATTCCCGGTGTCCCCCCCCCATTCCCGGTGTCCCTATGATCCCAGTGTCCCGATCCCGGTGTCCCGATGCCGGTGTCCCCCCATTCCCGGTGTCCCCCCCATTCCCAGTGTCCCATTCCCGGTGTCCCTCCCATTCCCGGTATCCCGTTCCCGGTGT
>NW_020939707.1:0-333 GCF_003984885.1 Neopelma chrysocephalum | reverse complement strand
ATGACGGGGTGATTCACCTGGCACAGGTGACCCTGAGCTCACCCAGGGGACACATGACGGGTAACACACAGGTGACATTCAGGTGACACATGACGGGTAACACAGGTGACAAAGGAGGTGACCCAGGTGACACAGGTGACCTTCAGGTGTGTCTCACCTGTTCCCCTGGACTCATGACCAGGTGGTTCACGTGGCACAGGTGACCCTGAGCTCACCCAGGTGACACATGACGGGTAACACACAGGTGACATTCAGGTGACACATGACGGGTAACACAGGTGACACTCAGGTGACACTCAGGTGACACCCAGGTGACACACGACGGGTAACACA
>NW_020939706.1:0-527 GCF_003984885.1 Neopelma chrysocephalum | reverse complement strand
GGGGGGGGCAAAAATGGGGTTAGAGAGCCCCAAAACCTGACAGAACGCCCCCGAAAACCCCCAGAGACTCCAAAACATCCTCAGAGACACCAAAAAATCCCCAGAGGGCTCTCAAAAACCACCAGAGACCCCAAAACATCCCCAGAGTGCCCCCAAAAACCCCAAAAAATCCGCAGAGGGCTCCCAAAAACCACTAGAGACCCCAAAACATCCCTGAGACCCCAAAACTCCCCAGAGCATCCTTGAAAACCTCCGAGACCCCCCAAAATCCCCAGAAAATTCCCAGAGACCCCAAAAAAATCCCAGAGGGCCCCCAAACCCCTCTAGGATCCCCCCAAACCCCTCTGGGACCCCCTCAAACCCCTCTAGGATCCCCCCAAACCCCTCTAGGATCCCCGCAAACCCCTCTAGGACCCCCCAGGATCCCCCCAGACCCCTCTGGGACCCCTCAGGATCCCCTCAAACCCCTCTGAGACCCCCTTAAACACCTCTGGGATCCCCCAGAACCCCCCCAAACCCCTCTGGGA
>NW_020939705.1:0-325 GCF_003984885.1 Neopelma chrysocephalum | reverse complement strand
CCGGGCACCGCGGGGGGTGCGGCGGCCTCCGGGCCTGCGGGCCCCGGTGCCGCGGGCGGGGGCTGGTGACAAACTTGCGGCCGCTGCACCGTGTCGTGCCGTGCCGCTCGGTGCCCCGCATGGCGTGGGGGAGGCGCCTCGACCCCCGCCCGGGGCCGCCCCCGCCGCGCAGCGCTGCGCGCCCGGCGGGGCATCGGGCAGGGGGGGTACCGGGCCCGGGAGGTCACCCAGCGGCATCGTCGCCGGGGCAGGGGCCCTGCGCCCACCTGGGCTGGACAGGCGGGTCCGCGCCCGCTCCACCGGCTCGGGGACACCCACCCCCCCC
>NW_020939704.1:0-384 GCF_003984885.1 Neopelma chrysocephalum | reverse complement strand
GGGGGGGGTCCCGGGGGTCACCGACTCCACTTCGTGCGTGATCTTGTTGACGTAGATGCAGCTGTTGTCGGCCTCCTGCTGGTAATCGCAGTTCCGGCACTGGGAGACACTGGGAGTCAACTGGGAGCAACTGGGGGTCAACTAGTACAGACTGGGAATGACTGGGTGTCAACTGGGAGGGACTGGGAGTGACTGGGAGGGACTGGGTGTCAACTGGGAGGGACTGGGAGCGACTGGGATGGACTGGGACTGGGACCAGTTACAGACTGGGACGGACTGGAACCAGGACTGGTGTCAGACTGGAAAAGGGAGATGAAACTGGGACGAGTGTCAAACTGGGAGGGACTGGGACCAGTGTCCCAGGATTGGTCCCAGTGGGGGGGG
>NW_020939703.1:0-747 GCF_003984885.1 Neopelma chrysocephalum | reverse complement strand
AGAAGAAGAAGTAGAGGGAGGCAGGGCTGCCGGGCAAAGCCCCTCTCAAATGTTCGGTTTGAGTAAAAAAGAAAGTCAAATGTGTGTTTATATAGAGGCGGGGAAGCCGGGGCTGGGCCGGCCGCCAGCGCGGCTGCTCCCCCCGCGCCCCCACCCGCACTTCAGAGGCTCGGGGGGGGCCGGGCCGGGCCGGGGGACGCGGCGCTGGAGCGTGCGAGCCCTGGCCCGCCGCCCGCAGCACGGTCACGCCGCGCTCCTCGGCCTCGGCCTCATCCTCCTCCTCCTCCTCCTCCTCCTCCTGCTGTTCTCCTCCTCCTTCTCCTCCTCCTCCTCCTCCGCCGCCGCCGCCGCCTCGGTACCTTCGGCCTGCGGAGAGAGAGAGAGAGAGACGAGAGCGGCTCAGCCCCCTGTCCCCGCGTGGGTTGCGTTGCAGCCCCCCCAAAACACACCTCCTCGAAATGATTTCCCACCTCCCCGAAATGATTTCCCCCCAACCCCGATATTTAACCCTTGCCGTGATTTCGTGCCACCCCCCATCATTTTCCACTCCAGGATTCCCAGCCCCCCTCCTCCCTTGATCGTTTCTCCCCCTCCCCGTAATTAATCCGGGGTCGTTCCCCCCAATATTTACTCCTTTATTATTTCCCCCTTGTGATGATCCCCCCATATTTAACTCTTTATCATTTCCCCCGTGTGATGGCCCCCCCCAGTATTTAACCCTTTATTATTTCCCCCTTGTGATGGTCC
>NW_020939702.1:0-351 GCF_003984885.1 Neopelma chrysocephalum | reverse complement strand
TGGGGTTTTGGGCAGGGCTTAGGGTTTGTGGGCGGGGCTTGGGGTCTGTGGGTGTGGCTTGGGGGTTGTGGGTGGAGTTTAGGGACTGTGGGCAGGGCTTGGGGTCTGTGGGTGGGATTTGGCCGCCTGCCCCCGCCTGGCTCACCTGTGGGCGGGACTTGAGGTCTGTGGGTGTGGCTTGGGGTTTGTGGGTGGAGTTTAGGGTCTGTGGGCATGGTTTTTGTCCTGGGGGCATGGCTTGTTATCTGTGGGCATGGTTTGTGTTCTGGGGCGGGGCTTGGTATCTGTGGGCGTGCTTTGTGTACTGGGGGTGGGGCTTGGCATCTGTGGGCGTGGCTTGGGTGGGATTGA
>NW_020939701.1:0-305 GCF_003984885.1 Neopelma chrysocephalum | reverse complement strand
GCAGCAAGGAGTGGGGAGGTTCCAAGGCCTTGCATGATCTGTGTGCACTGCCTCTTCTCCAGCTGTCCCAGCTTTTCTGGAAATGGAGCGTGTTTGGGTGAGCCTCTGTCCGTGCCCCTGCTGCCCTACCTTCTCTGCAGCGCTGTAGATCTCCTCCCGTTTGCTGCAGTCCACCACGAAGGCTTCAGCAGTGGCCCCCAGGCCCTTGCATTCTGCTGCCGTCTCCTCAACGCTGTGCTGGAAGGGGCAGAAAAGAAGGACACCCCTGCACAACTGTGCCCTGCCCACGTGTTGCTGCTCAAGCA
>NW_020939700.1:0-1790 GCF_003984885.1 Neopelma chrysocephalum | reverse complement strand
ACCACAAAGGCTTCAACAGTGGCCCCCAGGCCCTTGCATTCTGCTGCTGTCTCCTCAACGCCATGCTGGAAGGGGCAGAAAAGAAAGACACTCATGCACAACTGTGCCCTGCTGCAGATGTCTCTTAATTGTGTCACCACTGCCAGGTCCCTGAGCAGTTCACAGCCACCCAGGCATAGAGCTGTAGGTGGGATCCTTGGGAGGAAAGCTATTCCAGCCTTAAATTTCAGACTTATGTATAATGACTACCAAAAAGGAGATAATAGAATCATAGAATGACTTGGGTTAGAAGGGACCTTAAAGATCACCTCATTCCAACACCCCTGCCATGGGCAGAGACACCTTTCACTAGGCCAGGTTGCTCAGAGCTCCATCCAACCTGGTCTCAAACACTTCTAGGAATGGAGCATCCACAACTTCTCTGGGCAACCTGTTCCTGTGCCTCACCACCCTCACAGTAAAGAATTTCCTGCTAATATCTTATCTAAACCTACTCTCTTTCAGTTTGAAGCCATTCCCCCTTGTCGTGGCACTACATGCTCTTGTAAATCATCTTGCTCCATCTCATCTGTTTAGGTACTGGAAGGCCACAATTAGGTCACTCCAAAGTTGTCTCTTTTCCAGGCTGAACAACCACAATTCTCCTAGCCTTAGGAGTCTGGCAACAAGAGCGAGTTTGCCTTGGTAAGGCACACGTAACTAGGCTGCAGAAAGTGGGCACACAGTGCCTATCACAGCACAGCAGGCAGACACCGTGAGCGTAAACAGAGCTCTTCAAACACAGCCTTGTCTGGCACCCAAGAGATGAGAAGTTTTATGTGTAAGAGGCTTTATGTGTTTCTGTATTCACAGACTGGGTGTGAGAAGAGAGGTGCCCTCCACAGTTGTATTGGGTCTGGCTGAGCTGGAGTTCATTTCCCTATAGCAGCCTCACAGTGCTGTGCTTTGCATTGGTAGCCAGAAGGGTGTTGATAACACACCAGTGGTTTGGCTACTGCTGAGCAGAGCTGGCACAGCATCAGCACTGTCTGTCCAACATTCCCCTCCCATCAGTAGGTGGGGGGTGGGCAAGATCCTGGGACGGGACACAACTAGGACGGGACACAACTAGGACGGGACCCAAACTGACCAAAGGAATATTCCGTACCACGTGATGTCAGCTCAGATATAACAACTAAGAAAAGAGGAGGGGGGGTATCCATTTTTTATGACGTTTGCCTTATGGAGCAACTGCTACGTGTGCTGAAGCCCTGCTTCCCAGGATGTGGGCGGACGTTTCTTGCAGATAGGAAGTAGAGAAAAAAATACTTTTAATTCTCTTTGCTCGCGTGTGCACAAAATTTCATCTCCGCTTTAGTAAACTGCCTTATCTCAGCCTGCAAGTCATTTTCCATGCTATTTTCTCTGCCAAGTGCAGCTGCAAAGGGGGAGTGGATTGGTGGGCACCTGGCGTCCAGCCAAGGTCAAACCCACCACACCAGTGCACAAAGTAGAAGGACATTTCTTATGGAACGGCACTTGACACACACAGAACAGAAGCTCATCCATCAACCCTCTAAGCCAGGGCAGAAGTGACTTGCGTGTAGCCTTGTCCCCAGGTGCCAGAAAGCCATGCCAGTGGTGGCCTGTGTAGTGAATGGCCCTAGGTCACAAATAGCCTGGGACAGCTCAGCACTTGAGAGAAGCTGTGCAAGTCCCTGCAGCGGGTGACTGGGCAGCTGCCCTCTGTCCCGGCTGCTGCTTAAGGCTGAGAGCCCCCAGGAAGGAGGCCTTGGACTAGGTAGTTGGAT
>NW_020939699.1:0-722 GCF_003984885.1 Neopelma chrysocephalum | reverse complement strand
GACACCCCTGCACAACTGTGCCCTGCCCACGTGTTGCTGCTCAAGCACCGCAGCAGAGCAGTTACAGCCTGGAGACATCTCTTAACTGTGCAAACACTGCCACATCCCATGGTTACCCAGGGACAGAGCTGTAGGTGGAGTCCTTGAGAGGACAGGTATCCCAGCCTTAAATTTTGGACCTGCCTAGAGGGACTGCCAGAAAGGCAATGTGGCAATGTGGCAACAAGAGCGAGTTTGCCTTGGTAAGGCACACGTAACTAGGCTGCAGAAAGTGGGCACACAGTGCCTATCACAGCACAGCAGGCAGACACCGTGAGCGTAAACAAAGCTCTTCAAACACAGGCCTATCTGACACTTCAAGATATGAAAAGTGGCTCTATGTGTTTCTATGTATTCACAGACTAGGTGCCTAAGAAAAGAGGTGCCTTCCACAGTGCAAAATGGCATTTCAGGAATGGCATTTGATACACATAGAACAGAAGCTTCCCTAAGTCATTACATCAACCCACTAAGACAGGGCAGAAGTGACTTGGGTGTAGCCTTGTCCCCAGGTGCCAGGGGACCTGTGCAGTGAAAAGCCCCAGGTCACAAATAGCCTGGGACAGCTCAGCATCTGACATTACCTGTGCAGGTCCCTGCAGTGGGTGACTGGGCAGCTGCCCTCTGTCCTGGCTGCTGCTCAAGGCTGAGAGCCCCCAGGAAGGAGGCCTTGGACTAGGTAG
>NW_020939698.1:0-493 GCF_003984885.1 Neopelma chrysocephalum | reverse complement strand
TAATATAATATAATATAAATTTTATATAGAATGTAATGTAATATAATATAATGTAATATAATGTAGTATAATATTATATAAAATATATAGTGTAGTATAATGTAATGTAACGCAGTATAATATTATTTAAAAATATATAATGTAATGTAAGGTAATATAAGGTAATATAATGTAATATAAATAATATATATAATGTAATGTAATGTATTGTAATATAATACAATATAGTATAATATCACATAAAATATATAGTGTAATATAATATATATATAAAATATGTATGTGCACAATTATATATTAGAGAAATATAACGTAATATTATAAAAGGTAATATAATGTAATATACTGTAATGTAATATAATATAATATAAAATATAAAATGTAATGCAATAAATAATATAAATAATATATATAGTGTAATGTAATGCAATATAAATAATATATATAATGTAATGTAATATAATGTAATATAATGTAGTATAATATTATATAA
>NW_020939697.1:0-939 GCF_003984885.1 Neopelma chrysocephalum | reverse complement strand
CCCAGGCCCCGAGCTGAGGACGGAGAGCCCGGAGGACAAATCCCCCCATGAGAACCTGGTGGGAGAGGCCGTTTTGAAGGGCTCCATGGCACAGGAAGGCAGCGGGGAGGAAAAGGGCCGGAGATGCCCCCACAGGAGGGACTCCAAAGCCAGCCCAGGGTGCTCTGAGGAGGAAAGACCCAGCCTGTGCCGGGAAAGCGGCCAGAGCTTGAGGGGGAGCTCTGACCTGGTGGTCCCTGAGCAGCCTCCTAGGAGGAAGAAGCCCTTCAAGTGCTTGGAATGCGGGAAGAGCTTCAGGAAAAGCTCCCACCTGATCCGACACCAGCACATCCACACTGGAGAACGTCCCTACACATGTAGGGAATGTGGGAAGAGCTTCAGTAACAGCTCCAACCTTCTCACCCACCAGCACGTCCAC
The DNA here is from genome assembly GCF_003984885.1 of Neopelma chrysocephalum. Lineage (NCBI taxonomy): Eukaryota > Metazoa > Chordata > Aves > Passeriformes > Pipridae > Neopelma > Neopelma chrysocephalum. The sequence goes on along the minus strand of NW_020939697.1, from coordinate 521 downwards.
AGTGGAGAACAGCCCTACACGTGTGGGGAATGTGGCAAGAGCTTCAACCAAAGCTCCAACCTGATCCGACACCAGCGCATCCACACTGGGGAACGTCCGTACACGTGTGGGGAATGTGGGATGAGCTTCAGTGAACAGTCCAGCCTCCGCAACCACCAGCTCAGCCACACTGGAGAACGGCCCTACAAGTGCTTGGAATGTGGGAAGAGGTTTCAGCGCAGCTCAACTCTCATCAGACATGAGCAGGCACACACGGATGAGAGGCCCTTCCGCTGCACTGACTGCGGGAAGGGCTTCAGCTGAAACTTCACCCTTATCACCCACCAGCGCATCCACACTGGGGAGAGGCCCTACAAGTGTGGGGAGTGTGGGAAGAGCTTCGCCCAGAGAGCTAATTTGACCTCACACCAACAGACCCACCGGTAAGAGAAGCCCTACCAATGCCCCGACTGCAGGAAGAGCTTCGGCCACTGCTTCCACCCCGAATGAAGCCCCTGATGGTGAGGCAACCCCTGGAGTCC
>NW_020939696.1:0-352 GCF_003984885.1 Neopelma chrysocephalum | reverse complement strand
CCCAGGCCCCGAGCTGAGGACGGAGAGCCCGGAGGACAAATCCCCCCGGCAGACCCTGGTGGGAGAGGCCGTTTTGAAGGGCTCCACGGTGCAGGAAGGCAGCGGGGAGGAAAAGGGCCGGAGATCCCCCTGCAGGAGGGGCTCCAAAGCCAGCCCAGGGTGCTCTGAGGAGGAAAGACCCAGCCTGTGCCAGGAAGGCGGCCAGAGCTTGAGGCGGAACTCTGACCTGGTGGTCCCTGAGCAGCCTCCCAGCAGGGAAAAGCCCTTCAGGTGCTTGGAATGTGGGAAGAGCTTCAGCGAAAGCCTCACCCTCCTCACCCACCAGCACATCCACACTGGGGAACGGCCTTAC
>NW_020939695.1:0-390 GCF_003984885.1 Neopelma chrysocephalum | reverse complement strand
CGGAGGCAAATCCCCTCCCTGTCCTTCTTGCTTCCTGCCCCAGGCCCTGAGCTGAGGACGGAGAGCCCGGAGGACAAATCCCCCCGGCAGAGCCGGGTGGGAGAGGCCGTTTTGAAGGGCTCCACGGCGCAGGAAGGCAGCAGGGAGGAAAAGGGCCGGAGATCCCCCTGCAGGAGGGGCTCCAAAGCCAGCCCAGGGTGCTCTGAGGAGGAAAGACCCAGCCTGTGCCAGGAAGGCGGCCAGAGCTTGAGGCGGAACTCTGACCTGGTGGTCCCTGAGCAGCCTCCCAGCAGGGAAAAGCCCTTCAGGTGCTTGGAATGTGGGAAGAGCTTCAGGAAAAGCATCACCCTCCTCACCCACCAGCACATCCACACTGGGGAACGGCCTTAC
>NW_020939694.1:0-718 GCF_003984885.1 Neopelma chrysocephalum | reverse complement strand
TCACCCTCCTCACCCACCAGCACATCCACACTGGGGAACGGCCTTACACATGTAGGGAATGTGGGAAGAGCTTCAGCCAGAGCTCCAGCCTGATCCGACACCAGATGATCCACAGTGGGGAACGGCCCTACACGTGTGGGGAATGTGGAAAGAGCTTCAGGGAGAGCTTCACCCTGATCCGACACCAGCACATCCACACCAGAGAACAGCCCTACATGTGTCGGAAATGTGGGAAGAGCTTCACCTTCAGCTCCAACCTCGTCACCCACCAGCGCATCCACACTGGGGAACAGCCCTACAAATGCTTGGAATGTGGGAAGAACTTCAGGCAGAACTCCCACCTGATCCGACACCAGCGCATCCACACTGGGGAACGGCCCTACAAGTGCTTGGAATGTGGGAAGAGCTTTCCGACCAGCTCACATCTCCTCAGGCATGAGCAGACGCACACGGATGAGAGGCCCTTCCGCTGCACCGACTGCGGGAAGGGCTTCAAGGAGAACTCCGCCCTCATCACCCACCGGCGCATCCACACCGGGGAGAGGCCCTACAAGTGTGGGGAGTGTGGGAAGAGCTTCACCCAGAGCGGTAACTTGACCACACACCAACGGACCCACCAGTAAGAGAAGCCCTACCAGTGCCCCGACTGCGGGAAGAGCTTCGACCGCTGTTTCCACCCCGAATGAAGCCCCTGATGGTGAGGCAACCCCTGGAGTCC
>NW_020939693.1:2085-3062 GCF_003984885.1 Neopelma chrysocephalum | reverse complement strand
CAGGAAACAAAAGCCCTTGTCCCCAGGAAAGAAAGCCTGGAAGCTTTGGCTTTGTGGAGCAGTTGGTAGGCCAGGCTAAGCACTTCATTAGCAACAAGAGCTTTCTCTGCTGGCATCTTTGTTGTGGAAGGAATCTTCATCCGTATGCAATTTTGGGAGTCGGTCTGGCATTTGGGAGGCAGGGCTGAAAACAGGAAACAACAGCCCTGGTCCGCAGGAAAGAAAGCCTGGCAGCTTTGGCTTTGTGGTGCAGTTGCTTTGTCTCCGGTAAGACTCCATTAACAGCAAGAGCTTCCTCTAATGGTGCCTTTGTTCTGGGAGGAATCTTCGTCCATAGGCAATTTTGGGAGTCGGGCTGGCAGTTGGGAGTCGTGGCTGAAAACAGGAAACAACAGCCCCTATCGCCAGGAACGAAAACCTGGAAGCTTTGGCTTTGTGGTGCAGTTGGTGGGTGTGGTGGTTTGGTCTAGGCCTTCCTTGGTGACCAGTTTGTAACCAAGGAAGGGTCCAGATTTACCCAGTATTCCCTACGATTTTTACATAAGCCAGACTATAAGAAGAGAGGAGGAGAGGCCTTTGTTCTCTTTCCTTCCGGTGGCTTGGAGGTGCAGGTTCCCTGCTGTTGAGTCTGCCGTGTTGGGGAGCGAGGCCTGGTTAGGCCTTGCCGACCTTGGGAGACAGAGGTTGCCGGCGATTGTTCCGGAGCGACTCTCGGTTGTCCCAGGAGAGTAGTGAGATATCTTTGCTAACTCTTTTGTTCTTTAGTTACTAGATCTCAGGCTACTGATTGGGGGATATATATATATATATATTTTATTTTAGTTTTGTTCCTTTTCCCCTCCCCCTTTCCCTTTCCCTTGCGAAATTGTATATAAGTGTAAATATATTTATATATATCACTTTGGTTGTCTCTCTCTCGTTTTCGGGTTTTTCTTAGTTTTTTTCTCCCTCTTCTCCCTGAGTTTTTTTTTTTTTTT
>NW_020939693.1:1694-1985 GCF_003984885.1 Neopelma chrysocephalum | reverse complement strand
GAGCGACTCTCGGTTGTCCCAGGAGAGTAGTGAGATATCTTTGCTAAGTCTTTTGTTCTTTAGTTACTAGATCTCAGGGTACTGATTGGGGGATATATATATATATATATTTTATTTTAGTTTTGTTCCTTTTCCCCTCCCCCTTTCCCTTTCCCTTGCGAAATTGTATATAAGTGTAAATATATTTATATATATCACTTTGGTTGTCTCTCTCTCGTTTTCGGGTTTTTCTTAGTTTTTTTCTCCCTCTTCTCCCTGAGTTTTTTTTTTTTTTGTTTGGGGGGGGGGGGA
>NW_020939693.1:0-1594 GCF_003984885.1 Neopelma chrysocephalum | reverse complement strand
GTTTTTTTTTTTTTTGTTTGGGGGGGGGGGACTTCTGGTGGTAAGGTTTGGAGACATGGCAGGGAGCCAGCTTCAAACCATATCAGTGGGCCAGCCTCGGGAGTCCTTGAGCAACAAGAGCTTTCTGTGCTGGCATCTTTGGTGTGAGAGGAGTGTTCGTCCGTATGCAATTTTGGGAGTCGGTCTGGCAGTTGGGAGTCAGGGCTGAAAACAGGAAACAACAGCCCATATCCCCAGGAAAGGAAGCCTGGAAGCTTTTGCTTTGTGGTGCAGTTGCTTTGTCTGCCTGGAGACTCCATGGACAGCAAGAGCTTTCTGTGCTGGCACCTTTGGTGTGAGAGGAGTCTTCGTCCGTATGCAATTTTGGGAGTCGGCTGGCAGTTGGGAGGCAAGCCTAAAAACAGGAAAGAACAGCCCTTATCCCCAGCAAAGAAAGACTGGCAGCTTTTGTTTTGTGTTGCAGTTGGTGTGTCAGCCTGGGCAGTCAATGAGCAGCAAGAGCTTTCTGTGCTGGCACCTGTGGTGTGGGAGGAATCTTCGTCTGTATGCAATTTTGGGTGTGGGACTGGCAGATGTGAGTCAGGTCTGAAAAAAGCAAACAACAAACTTATCCCCAGGATAAAAAGCCTGGAAGCTTTGACTTTGTGGTGCAGTTGGTAGGCCAGGCTGAGCTTTCAATGGGCAGCAAGAGCTTTCTGTGCTGGCACCTTTGTTGTGGGAGGAATCTTTGTTTCTATGCAATTTTGGGAGTCGGTCTGGCATTTGGGAGGCAGGGCTGAAAACAGGAAACAAAAGCCCTTGTCCCCAGGAAAGAAAGCCTGGAAGCTTTGGCTTTGTGGAGCAGTTGGTAGGCCAGGCTAAGCACTTCATTAGCAACAAGAGCTTTCTCTGCTGGCATCTTTGTTGTGGAAGGAATCTTCATCCGTATGCAATTTTGGGAGTCGGTCTGGCATTTGGGAGGCAGGGCTGAAAACAGGAAACAACAGCCCTGGTCCGCAGGAAAGAAAGCCTGGCAGCTTTGGCTTTGTGGTGCAGTTGCTTTGTCTCCGGTAAGACTCCATTAACAGCAAGAGCTTCCTCTAATGGTGCCTTTGTTCTGGGAGGAATCTTCGTCCATAGGCAATTTTGGGAGTCGGGCTGGCAGTTGGGAGTCGTGGCTGAAAACAGGAAACAACAGCCCCTATCGCCAGGAACGAAAACCTGGAAGCTTTGGCTTTGTGGTGCAGTTGGTGGGTGTGGTGGTTTGGTCTAGGCCTTCCTTGGTGACCAGTTTGTAACCAAGGAAGGGTCCAGATTTACCCAGTATTCCCTACGATTTTTACATAAGCCAGACTATAAGAAGAGAGGAGGAGAGGCCTTTGTTCTCTTTCCTTCCGGTGGCTTGGAGGTGCAGGTTCCCTGCTGTTGAGTCTGCCGTGTTGGGGAGCGAGGCCTGGTTAGGCCTTGCCGACCTTGGGAGACAGAGGTTGCCGGCGATTGTTCCGGAGCGACTCTCGGTTGTCCCAGGAGAGTAGTGAGATATCTTTGCTAACTCTTTTGTTCTTTAGTTACTAGATCTCAGGCTACTGATTGGGGGATATATATATATATATAT
>NW_020939692.1:0-317 GCF_003984885.1 Neopelma chrysocephalum | reverse complement strand
CAATTTTGACTCAAATTCGAGTCATATTTTGGGTCAAATCTGAGCAAGTTTTGGGTCAAATTTGGGGAAATTTTTGCTCCAAATTGGGGTCGAATTTGGCTTAGATTTGGGTTGAATTTTGGGTCAAATCTGAGCAAGTTTGGGCTCAAATTTAGCTCGAATTTGAGTCGAATTTTGGGTCAAATTTGAGCAAGTTTTAGTTGAAATTTGGCTCCAATTTTGGGTCAATTTTGACTCCAATTTGGCTCAAATTGAACTCAAATTCGAGTCGAATTTTGGGTCAAATCTGAGCAAGTTTTAGTTGAAATTTGGCTCCA
>NW_020939691.1:0-873 GCF_003984885.1 Neopelma chrysocephalum | reverse complement strand
CCCCCCCCCCGATCCAGGGAAAAACCAGCTGGATTGGGAAATCAAGGAGGAGTTCCCGTGGCCTGGGGGTGTCACCCCATGGGGTTTGGGGTGATGGGGGGGGTTAGGGGGGTTTGGGGGTTTTGGGGTGTGTTGGGGGGAGTTGGCGATGGCGGTGCCCCCTCCCCCCAGCTGGTGCTCACCCCCCTCTCCCTTAAAAAAAACATGGGATTAGAGAATCAAGGAGGACCCTGGCCTGGGGACACTGAGCCTGCTGGGGTTTGGGGTGGGGGCTTTTGGGGTGTAGGTTTTGGGATGTAGGTTTTGGGGTGGAGGGTTTGGGGTGGCGTCAGGGTTTTGGGGCGGGGCGAAGTTTTTGGGTTGGCATCAGGTTTTTTTGGGTGGGCAGGTTTGGGGTGGCATCAGGGTTTTGGGGTGCTCCTGGGAGACCCCCCCAACCTCTTGGGGACCCTCCGGGGACCTCCCGTCGTGCCCAGTTCCCGGGACATGTCTCTGCAGGCCCCTGGAATGGTTTGGGTTGGGATGGGGTGGGGTGGGATGGGGGCAGTCTCCAGAGTTGGGGTGGGATCTGGGGTTGGCAGTGCCCCCCGGAGCAGTGCTGTGGAATGGTTTGGGTTGGGATGGGGTGGGATGGGATGGGATGGGGTAGGGGCAGTCTCCAGAGCCGGGGTGGGGTCTGGGGTTGGCAGTGCCCCCCCAAGCGATGCTGTGGAATGGTTTGATTTGGGATGGGATGGGATGGGATAGGGTGGGGTGGGATGGGGGCAGTCTCGGGTCTGGGGCTGTCAGTGCCCCCCATAGCGGTGCTGTGGAATGGTTTGATTTGGGATGGGGTGGGATGGGATGGGATGGGGGCAGTCTCCAGAGCCGGGG
>NW_020939690.1:0-832 GCF_003984885.1 Neopelma chrysocephalum | reverse complement strand
GCAGTGGAGTGGGATGGAGCCCCCCCAGCCTCACACGTGGCCCCCCCAGCCCCCCAAACTGCTGCCCCCCCCCCTACTCCAGGGAAAAACCGGCTGGATTGGGAAATCACGGAGGAGTTCCCGTGGCCTGGGGGTGTCACCCCACGGGGTTTGGGGTGATGGGGGGGGTTTAGGGGGGTTTGGGGGTTTTGGGGTGTGTTGGGGGGAGTTGGCGATGGCGGTGCCCCCTCCCCCCAGCTCGTGCTCACCCCCCTCTCCCTTAAAAAAAACATGGGATTAGGGAATCAAGGAGGACCCTGGCCTGGGGACACTGAGCCTGCTGGGGTTTGGGGTGGGGGCTTTTGGGGTGTAGGTTTTGGGATGTAGGTTTTGGGGTGGGGGGGTTTGGGGTGGCGTCAGGGTTTTGGGGTGGGGTGAAGTTTTTGGGTTGGCATCAGGTTTTTTTGGGTGGGCAGGTTTGGGGCGGCATCAGGGTTTTGGGGTGCTCCTGGGAGACCCCCCCCCAACCTCTTGGGGACCCTCCGGGGACCTCCCGTCGTGCCCAGTTCCCAGGACACGTCTCTGCAGGCCCCTGGAATGGTTTGGGTTGGGATGGGGTGGGATGGGATGGGATGGGGGCAGTCTCCAGAGCTGGGGTGGGGTCTGGGGCTGTCAGTGCCCCCCAGAGCGGTGCTGTGGAATGGTTTGGGTTGGGATGGGGTGGGGTGGGATGGGGTGGGGTGGGATGGGGGCAGTCTCGGGTCTGGGGTTGGCAGTGCCCCCCATAGCGGTGCTGTGGAATGGTTTGGGATGGGATGGGATGGGGGCAGTCTCCAGAGCCGGGGTGGGGTCT
>NW_020939689.1:0-426 GCF_003984885.1 Neopelma chrysocephalum | reverse complement strand
GTGTGCCAAGGGCTCCTTTGTGATGTCACGGCCTATCCTCTCCATTCTGGAACAGTCCCTGGCAACCAAAGAACCAACGCCTCACACCCCCCCAGTGCAGCCCCACCTGTCTGCCACGGGACTCTTTGGGATGTCACGGCCTTTCCCCCAGGAAAGAAAGCCTGGAACCTTGGGGTTTCAGATGCACTTGACGGGCCACCCTGTGCACTCCATGGGCAGAAAGAGCTTTCTGTCCTGTCACCTTTTGTCTGGCAGGAATCTTTGTCCGTCTTCAATTTGGGGAGTGGGACTGGCAATTTCAGCGCAGGGCTCCTGCAAGTGAATGACAGCCCTTCCCTCCAGGAAAGAAAGCCCTTTCCCTGGGTCTCGAGGAGCCAGCAGGAAAGCTGGGCAGGCCCCAAGGCTCCTGGGCCTCTTCCTTGCCAG
>NW_020939688.1:0-2287 GCF_003984885.1 Neopelma chrysocephalum | reverse complement strand
AGGAAAGCTGGGCAGGCCCCAAGGCTCCTGGGCCTCTTCCTTGCCAGCCCTTTGCCCAAGGCCCCCAGGCAGAGGTGGGGCTCAGCCCTTGCACAGCAGTGGGGCCCAGGCTGAGCCCCAGGGACTCCAGAGCCAGGGGGCCTGAGCTGTTCTCCCTGCAGCGTCTGCCTGGGGCAGCCCAGCCAGGCCTGAGTCTCTGCAGGAGAGGCCAAGCCCAGCCAGAGAGGGCTCAGCCCTCTGAGGCTGCACTCACTCCAAAAGGAGCAAAACATTGGCCTAGAGGACATCCTGCCCCCAGATGGAGAACTGCAATTGGCAAGAATCCAAAAGTCAGCCCCCTCCATTCTTCAAGGAATCTTTCGACCTCTTGATTAAAAGCATCCAGGACTCGGCTCCCCCAATTTTCTCTCTGGCCAGGGTTTGCAGGGGCTGCTTGGCAAAGGGAAGCCCTGGGGCCCCAGTGCAGATGGCTGGGGCTGCACTCTGGGGCTGTGGGCCTTTGGCTCTGGGCTTGCAGGGGCCAGCAGGAGTCAGGGAGCCGGGCTGGGGCCGAGGGGCAGGACTGGCTGGGCTTGGCTCTGGTGCCTGGCCCAGCAAATGGAAGTGTCCCCATGGGGGCAGCTGGAAAGGGCCCAAGAAGGAAATGCTGCCCCAGCGCAGGCTGTGGCAGTGGGGAGTGTGCAGGGGGGAGGAGGCTGGGCCAGAGCAGGGCTGGGCAAGAATGGCCAAGGCGCGGGTGGGTTCTCCCCCGGCCCCCAGGGCCCAAGCCCTGATGGGAGGGCCTTGGGCAGGGCCTGGTGCGACTGCAGGAAGCTGCGAGGCAGCCGAAGGGCCGTGCTTTTGGCAGGTGGGGTGACAGGCCCAGCTCTCTGCAAGAGAAGCTGAGGGCTCGGAGCCAGAGAGGGGATGAGAGCCGGGGACAGGCTTGGGAATTGCCAGGAGGGCTTTGGAAAGGAGCGTAGGGGAAAGGGATGTCGAAGAACAAGTCCCTTAGGAGAGTGTTCTGGTTTGGAGCTGGCTCTCTGCCAAGTCTCCAAACCTTACCACAACAAGTGCCCCCCCCCAACCCAAAGCAAGGGAGAAGAGGGGAAAAAAACCCAAAGAACCGAAAACGAGAGAGAGACAAAGCAATAGATAGAAATAGATTTACACTTCTATTACAGTTCTGTACAGTTGAAATATATCTACAATTTCACAGGCAAAAGGGAAAGGGGAAGGGAAGAACAAAAACCAAAAGAATATATATATATATATATATATATCTCCCGATCAGTAGCCCAAGGTCTATCAACTAAAATAATTAGCAAAGAATATCTTACTACTCTCCTTGGGACAACGGAGAGTCCCGCTGGAGCGACTGCCGGCAGCCTCCGCCTCCCAAGGTCGACAAGGCCTTACCAGGCCTCACTCCCCAACCCGACAGACTCAACAGCAGGGAAACCTGCACCTCCAAAGCCGCCGGAAGGAAAGAGAGCCAAGGCCTTTCCTCCCTCCTTCTTCTACCCCAGCTCACGTCAAAATCGTAGGGAATACCGGGGAAATCTGGGCCCTTCCTTGGTTCCAAACTGGTCCCCAAGGAAGGCCTAGACCAAACTACCCCAGAGAGGGAAGCAGAGAGGCTGAGTTTTGAGCCCAGCACAAAGGTGTGCAGGGCAGAGCAGAGAAGATCCCCCCAGAAGATTCTTGTTGGTCCATCTTGGCAGTTCTGACAGGCACTTCTTGTCACGGCCTATCCTCTCCATTCCAGAATAGGCCCTGGCAACCAAAGAACCAACCCCCCCCCACCCTAGTGCAGACCAACCCATGTGCTTTGGACCCTTTTGTTATCCTATCCATTCTGGCCTATCCTCTCTGTAAGGAATTAGCTTGTGTGAACCTCTGAGACGGCAAGGCCATGGGAAAAGCAACAGTGTCTTTGATGTGCTCAAACTGGCTGATAAACTGGAGGTTGGCATTTACAAAACAAAGGCAACTGAAGAGCCACCTGTATAAACAAAGCAAGGGAGTTGAGATGATATCACCACTTAACTAAGTACCAATAATGAGCTTAATCCCTGCAATATGTATGAACCCATTATAGAGTGTATATTAAGCTGTTGTCAATCTACAATAAACGAAGTTTGTTGATTCTCACATTGAGCGTCTCGTGCCTCCCTCATCACGACACCTCTCCATCCCGGAATAGCCTCCAGAAACCAAAAAACCAAGCCCCCACCATGGGACACTTCAACCCCATCGGTGTGTGCCAAGGGCTCCTTTGTGATGTCACGGCCTATCCTCTCCATTC
>NW_020939687.1:0-723 GCF_003984885.1 Neopelma chrysocephalum | reverse complement strand
TCCACGGGGGGGTCTCACCGGAGCCGGTGCTGCCGCATGAGGGGGACGATGCAGGCGGGGGGGCCCGCGACCCCCAGGAAAGGGTGTCGGAGCAGCTCCGGGGCGCTCGCCCGCTGCGCCGGGTCCCGCACCAGCATCCGCTCCAGGAACCCCTTGAGGGAGGGGGACACCTGGGGGGGGTGCAGAGGTGGGGTCAGACACCCCCAGGGCCCCCCTGGCAGTGGGGACCCCCCCCTCCTCCGAGTTACCTTGTGGCCGTTCTTGAGCCGGGGGGGGAGGTTGTCGCGGATCAGCTTCATGGCCTTGAGGGGGGGCTCGTTGAAATAGGGGGGCTCCCCATCCACCATCTCGATCACCATCACCCCCAGTGACCAGATGTCCACCTGGGGGGGGGCCGCCAAAAAATGAAGGGGGGGCTTGAGGGGCCACCTGGAGCTCCTCAAAGCCACCCTGTGCACCCCTAAACCCACCCCAAACCCTGTGCCCGCCCCCCCCCCCAAGACCCACCCCGTGGCCGCAGGGCAGGGGAAACGGGCTCAGGGTTCCACGCAGACACCCCAAACGCCCCTAAACCCACCCTGTGCCCCCCAAATCCATCCCATAACCCCCCAGCCCCACCTCTGGGCCGTAGGGCAGGCGGGAGATGAGCTCGGGGGCCATCCAGTACGGGGTCCCAACCAGCGACTTGCGCCGCGGCACCTCCTTGTTCACTTGGGCGCAGAA
>NW_020939686.1:0-726 GCF_003984885.1 Neopelma chrysocephalum | reverse complement strand
TCCACGGGGGGGTCTCACCGGAGCCGGTGCTGCCGCATGAGGGGGACAATGCAGGCGGGGGGGCCCGCGACCCCCAGGAAAGGGTGTCGGAGCAGCTCTGGGGCGCTCGCCCGCTGCGCCGGGTCCCGCACCAGCATCCGCTCCAGGAACCCCTTGAGGGAGGGGGACACCTGGGGGGGTGCAGAGGTGGGGTCAGACACCCCCAAGGCCCCCCTGGCAGTGGGGACCCCCCCCTCCTCCGAGTTACCTTGTGGCCGTTCTTGAGCCGGGGGGGGAGGTTGTCGCGGATCAGCTTCATGGCCTTGAGGGGGGGCTCGTTGAAATAGGGGGGCTCCCCGTCCACCATCTCGATCACCATCACCCCCAGCGACCAGATGTCCACCTGGGGGGGGCCGCCAAAAAATGAAGGGGGGGCTTGAGGGGGAGGCCGCCTGGAGCTCCTCAAAGCCACCCTGTGCACCCCTAAACCCACCCCAAACCCTGTGCCCGCCCCCCCCCCCAAGACCCACCCCGTGGCCGCAGGGCAGGGGAAACGGGCTCAGGGTTCCACGCAGACACCCCAAACGCCCCTAAACCCACCCTGTGCCCCCCCAAATCCATCCCATAACCCCCCAGCCCCACCTCTGGGCCGTAGGGCAGGCGGGAGATGAGCTCGGGGGCCATCCAGTACGGGGTCCCCACCAGCGACTTGCGCCGCGGCACCTCCTTGTTCACTTGGGCGCAGAA
>NW_020939685.1:0-457 GCF_003984885.1 Neopelma chrysocephalum | reverse complement strand
TGCCTACGGACAAAAATTCCTCCCAGAACAGACGTGCCAGCACAGAACAGTCTTGCTAGTAATGGAGTCTCCAGGCAGAGAAAGCAACTGCAACACAAAGCAAAAGCTTCCAGCCTTTCTTTCCTGCCGATAAGGGCTGTTGTTTCGTATTTTTAGCCCTGCCTCCCAAATGGCAGCCCGACTCCCAAAATTACCTGTGGACGAAGACTCCTCCCACAACAAACGTGCCATCGCAGAAAGCTCTTGCTGCCTATGGAGTGCCCACCCTGACCCACCAAGTACACTAGAGAGTCAAAGCTTCCAGGCCTTCTTTCCTGGCAATTAGGGCTGTTGTTTCCTGTCTTCAGTCCTGCCTCCCAACTGCCAGCCCAACTCCCAAAATTGTATACAGACGAAGATTCCTCCCACACCAGACGTGCCAGCACAGAAAGCTCTTGCTGCCCATGGAATCCCCCGG
>NW_020939684.1:0-379 GCF_003984885.1 Neopelma chrysocephalum | reverse complement strand
TATTTTTGAACAGATAGCTTTACATAAGCATGATGTGCTAAATGTTTGTCTAAGATGAACTCTTGAAAGAGGCCGCAGTATGACAAAAAATTCATTTATAGTTCCTCTTACTAATTTATACTGCCACAGCACTTACAATCTTCTCCAGAAGATCCTAAGTATAACCAGGATCTTCTCTCAAAGAGGTTGAGTGATTTTTTTGGCAGGAGATTGGAATTACTTTGGGTTACCCTAAAAATAATGAAAATTTCTGTGGGACACCATAGTCGCATATTCTATGTATATGCAATAAAGGTGGGATGTTCATTGTTTTGGGGTTTTTTTTGGTTTATCTTGTTTTGGTTTGTTTTGGGTTTTGTGACCAAAGGTGGTTGGTCTT
>NW_020939683.1:0-466 GCF_003984885.1 Neopelma chrysocephalum | reverse complement strand
CACCTGCACAGCTCAGGGTGTTCTGGAGCTCTGGGGGGCCGGGATTGTCCCCCTGCAGCTGTTCCCCCTCCCCTCTGCCCGGGCTGCCCCGTGCCCTCTGCTCCTGGTTCCCGGGTGACAACGGGGGCTGGGTGCTCCCTCTGCCCCCTGTGCTCCCACCCAGGGGAGCAGGGCTGGGTGCTCTGGGAGTGTCCCCCTACCTGGGGGCTGCCTGCAAGCCCTGGGAGGGTGTTTGGGGCCGTGGTGGCCCCGTGGCAGCTCAGCAGCTTTGTCTCTCTGCTGATGGCTCTCCCGCAGCTCTGCAGGGCAGGGCAGGGGTGGGAGCACGTCCAACAAAATCAGTGGAACCCCCGGGAGTGGGGAGATGGGACACGGCCTGCAGGGACTGCAGGGAGGAGCTGGGGTGGGGGACGGGGCTATGATTTCCACTCTTGCCCCCCCCACCCCGAGCTGCTCGAGCCTGGGG
>NW_020939682.1:0-452 GCF_003984885.1 Neopelma chrysocephalum | reverse complement strand
CACCTGCACAGCTCAGGGTGTTCTGGAGCTCTGGGGGGCCGGGATTGACCCCTGCAGCTGTTCCCCCTCCCCTCTGCCCGGGCTGCCCCGTGCCCTCTGCTCCTGGTTCCCGGGTGACAACGGGGGCTGGGTGCTCCCTCTGCCCCCTGTGCTCCCACCCAGGGGAGCAGGGCTGGGTGCTCTGGGAGTGTCCCCCTACCTGGGGGCTGCCTGCAAGCCCTGGGAGGGTGTTTGGGGCCGTGGTGGCCCCGTGGCAGCTCAGCAGCTTTGTCTCTCTGCTGATGGCTCTCCCGCAGCTCTGCAGGGCAGGGCAGGGGTGGGAGCACGTCCAACAAAATCAGTGGGAGACCCTGGGAACCCCCGGGAGTGGGGAGATGGGACACGGCCTGCAGGGGCTGCAGGGAGGAGCTGGGGTGGGGGACGGGGCTGTGATTTCCACTCTTGCCCCCCCC
>NW_020939681.1:0-347 GCF_003984885.1 Neopelma chrysocephalum | reverse complement strand
CTTGACCTGATAGGGACGGGGATCTTTTGGGGACCCCATTCCGCGATACAGGCTCACAGCCAGCGCCGTGCCCGTCCTTTCCCGGGAAAGGTGCAGGACCTGGGTGGGAGACGAGACAGGCGAGAGACCAACACCCAGCGAGCCCCTTGACCCGGCTGGGGGTCTCGGAGAGCTGGGTCCTCCATGCCTTGTACTGTAGAGCTGGGGACAGGTTGTGCTGAACCCGCCGCCGTGCCCCGAATTCGCCGCGTTTCTCCCCAAAGCCGGCGCGGGGCCGCCTGGCCCTTTAAGAGCAGTTCTCGCTCCCGGCCGAGCGGGGGCGCTGCCGCTCCCCCCTCCCCGCGGTC
>NW_020939680.1:0-336 GCF_003984885.1 Neopelma chrysocephalum | reverse complement strand
CTTGACCTGATAGGGACGGGGATCTTTTGGGGACCCCATTCCGCGATCCAGGCTCACAGCCAGAGCCGTGCCCGTCCTTTCCCGGGAAAGGTGCAGGACCTGGGTGGGAGACGAGACAGGCGAGAGACCAACACCCAGCGAGCCCCTTGACCCGGCTGGGGGTCCCGGAGAGCTGGGTCCTCCACGCCTTGTATTGTAGAGCTGGGGACAGGTTGTGCTGAACCCGCCGCCGTGCCCCGAATTCGCCGCGTTTCGCCCCAAAGCCGGCGCGGGGCCGCCTGGCCCTTTAAGAGCAGTTCCCGCTCCCGGCCGAGCGGGGGCGCTGCCGCTCCCCCC
>NW_020939679.1:0-346 GCF_003984885.1 Neopelma chrysocephalum | reverse complement strand
CGCTCCCGGCCGAGCGGGGGCGCTGCCGCTCCCCCCTCCCCGCGGTCCTCCTCCGTCCCGGCATGCCCCGCGCCCGCCCCCCCCCCCCCCTCATTTCCCGCCATTGTGCCTGGGCGCGCGCGGCGCCGCGTGACCGGGCGGGGGGAGCGCGAGGCGGCGGGGCCCGGGGGCCATAGAGACCGGGGGTGGGGGGGCGGGGGGATAGAGCGTCCCCCCCTCGCCCCGCTCCGCTCCGCCCCGCCGACCGCCGCCGAGTCCGCCAAGGGGCCGCCCCGCAGCCCCCGCCGGGCCCGGACAAAGCGCCGCCGCCGCCGCCTCCTCCTCCTCCTCCTCCTCCTCTCCCGCC
>NW_020939678.1:0-659 GCF_003984885.1 Neopelma chrysocephalum | reverse complement strand
CTTTGTCTCGCTTTTGTCTTCTCCCGCTCCCGACCTTCTCCCGCTCCGCTCCCTCCCGCACCGGGGGCAGCCCCGGCACCCCCGCGCCCCCCTGCCCCTGTCGGCTTCCCTCTCAGGCACCTCCGGCCCCTCTGTGCCCCCTCAGCCCTCCCCAGCCCCCCAAACCTCCTCTTGCCGCAGCGCCCACGGACCCCCCTCGCACCTGCCAGGGTGGAAGGGGGACACGGCAGGGGATGGTGGGGACAGGGACGGGGACCCCTCATCACCCCCCGGCGGGTCGGGCTGGCGGCAGCCCCGCGGCGCCTTCGTCAGCACCACGTGTGTGCAGGGGGGGCTTCGAGGGGGGAGCACAGCCGGGGGGGCCCCTTGTCCCCACTGCACCCCCGGCTCCCCTCTCCCCATCCCGCTCCTGCAGCGGGGTCAGGGACAGCAGCGATCACCCCCCTCCCGGCGCTGCCACCCCCAAATCTACCCCACGGTGACCCCTCTGCCTCCACGAGCCCTTTCCGGGGGTCCCAGCACGCCCCTCGCCAGCACAGAGGCCCCAGCGGGCAGGGCTGGGACCCAACACCCCCCCCAAAGGCCCCATCGATGTCCTTCCCACCCCACACCGGGGGGGACCCCATCCTGCCCTGGGGGTCCTGCTGTGGGGTCTCTGT
>NW_020939677.1:0-651 GCF_003984885.1 Neopelma chrysocephalum | reverse complement strand
CTTTGTCTCGCTTTTGTCTTCTCCCGCTCCCGACCTTCTCCCGCTCCACTCCCTCCCGCACCGGGGGCAGCCCCGGCCCCCCCGCGGCCCCCCCGCCCCTGTCGGCTTCCCCTCCAGGCACCCCCGGCCCCTCTGTGCCCCCTCAGCCCTCCCCAGCCCCCCAAACCTCCTCTTGCCGCAGCGCCCACGGACCCCCCTCGCACCTGCCGGGGGGGGAAGGGGGACACGGCAGGGGATGGGGGGGACAGGGATGGGGACCCCTCGTCACCCCCCGGCGGGTCGGGCTGGCGGCGGCCCCGCGGCGCCTTCGTCAGCACCACGTGTGTGCAGGGGGGGGAGCACAGCCTGGGGGGGCCCCTTGTCCCCACTGCACCCCCGGCTCCCCTCTCCCCATCCCACTCCTGCAGCGGGGTCAGGGACAGCAGCGATCGCCCCCCCCCGGCACTGCCACCCCCAAATCTACCCCATGGTGACCCTTCTGCCTCCACGAACCCTTTCCAGGGGTCCCAGCACGCCCCGCGCCAGCACAGAGGCCCCAGCGGGCAGGGCTGAGACCCAACACCCCCCCCAAAGGCCCCATCGATGTCCTTCCCACCCCGCACCGGGGGGGGACCCCATCCTGCCCTGGGGGTCCTGCTGTGGGGTCTCTGT
>NW_020939676.1:0-524 GCF_003984885.1 Neopelma chrysocephalum | reverse complement strand
CCCCAGGGACAGGAGAGGGATCCCCAGGGACAAGGGGGGACCCCAGGGACCAGTAGGGACCCCCAAGGACAGGAGAGGGATCCCCAGGCGTGGGAGAGGGGCCCCAAGGGAGGAGAAGGACCCCTGGGGTGGGGGGAACCGGGAAGGACCCCCGGGTTGGGGGGAACCAGGAGGGACCCCCAGGGACAGGAGAGGGACCCTGAAGGTGGGAGGGGGACCCCAGGGACCAGGATGGGACCCCAGGGACCAGAGGGGACCCCAGGGACAGGAGATGGACCCCCAGGGACCAGTAGGGACCCCAGGGATGGGAAGGGAATCCAGGGACCAGGATGGGACCCCAGGGACCCGTAGGGAACCCAGGGGTGGGAGGGGGACCCCAGGGACAGGAGAGAGACCCCAGGAACCAATAGGGACCCTGCAGGGACCAATAGGGACCCCGGGGGTGGGAAGGGGGACCCCAGGGACCAGGGGTGACCCCAGGGACCAGGGGGGACCCCAGGGACAGGAGAGGGACCCCAGGGACA
>NW_020939675.1:0-309 GCF_003984885.1 Neopelma chrysocephalum | reverse complement strand
ATCGGGGTTCCCGCCGATCTCGCCTGGGAGAGAGGAGGGGTGAGGGGGGATGAGGGGGGTCCTGCCTGTGGTTTGGCCCCCCACAGAACCCCTGGTGCCCCCTCCCACTGCCACCATGGTGAGAGCCCCACCTCCCCACAAGCCCCACCCACTGCAGCTGCCCCACCCACCAATGCCCCTCCCACCCCAAATACCTGCCCCCCCTTTACACCCCACCCATCCAAAATATTCCACCCTCATTTACATGCCCCCCATCCAAATGCCCCCCAAAACTCTGCTCCCACCCCAAGCCCCACCCTCCACGATGCT
>NW_020939674.1:0-1847 GCF_003984885.1 Neopelma chrysocephalum | reverse complement strand
CCCCCCAAAACTCTGCTCCCACCCCAAGCCCCACCCTCCACGATGCTCCGCCCCCCACAGATGCCCCACCCCAGGCAGTGTAAGCCCCTCCCCAATGCATAAGCCCCACCCCCAGCAGTGTAAGCCCCGCCCCCTCACCATTTTTGTGTTTCAGGGACTTGGACCTGCGGGGCGAGTTGGGGTTCTGCAACAAGAGGAGGGTGGGGGGGGGTGTGGCATGGCCCCGGTGGAGTCCCTCCACACCCCACAGCACCCCCTGCCCCCTCACCTTATCCGATTTCCTCTTCTTTGCTACAGGGAGAGACAGAGAAGGGACAGATTTGACCTTTTCTGGTGGATTTGCAAGCCCAGGGCCTCCTCTTCCCCATGGATGAAACCCTCCCACACACCCACCCTGGACTTGGGGTCAAGGGCCACAGGGCAGGCAGGACACACCCCCCACCCCTGAGGGGACCAGGGACCCCCCACCTTTCTTCTCAGAGCCGTAGGACCAGTCGTTGTCGTTGATGTCATCATTGTCCTCCTGGTCACTCTCCGACTTGTTCAGGTTGTTGCTGCTTGCGATCCTGTGTGGGGAGGGGAGGGGGGTCATGGCCAGATCTGTCCCACGTCCTCCATGGAACCCCAGGATCTGTCCTGTACCCTCCCACCTCCCCAGCACCCCAGGATTCATTGTGCACCCTCATACGCTCTCCAGGATCCATCCCCTGCCTCCCCCAGCACCCCGGGATCTGTCCTGCACCTCATATCCTCCCCAGCACCCATCCTGCATCCTCCCCAGGACCCATCTTGCACCTCCCATCCTCTCTGGCACCCACATCCTCCCCAGCACCCCAGGATCTATCCCACATTCTCCCTAGGACCCGTCCTGCACCCTTCCATCCTCGGGCACACCAGGATTCACCCTGTACCCTCCCGTCCTCCCCAGCACCTCAGGATCTATCCTACATCCTCATTGGCACCCCAGGATCTGTCCTGTGCCCTCCCATCCACCCTGGCCCCCAGGACCCACCCTGCACCGTCCCTGGCTCCCCAGGATCCATCCCACACTTCCCATCCTCCCCAGCATCCCAGGATCCAGAGAGGGACCCCCACCAAGGGCTGGGGGGGACAGAGGACCCAGGATTTCCAGTTTGTTTTCCCAGGATGGAGCGAAGCCATGGGTGAGAACAAGAGCAGCTGGAGGTGGGACTCCAGTGTTGTTGGGCAAGAACAGACACCCCCACAATGAAAAGCAAGGAGAGGGGAGACCTTGATGCTGAATTCCCATCTCCAGGCTCATCAGTGCCCAAATCTACTGCACCCCCACAGAAAAGAAACCTACCCCCAACACCCCTTGTGCCTCAGTTTCCCCACAGAGAACACCTCCAGCCCCCCCACCACCCTCATTCCCCCTCATGCCTCAGTTTCCCTATGGATAAGACACCTGGTCCCACCCCCCCACCCCCCTCATGCCTGTTTCCCCACAGAGAACATCTCCAGCCTCCCCACCACACTCAGCCCCCCTCATCCTTCAGTGTCCTCATGGAAAAGAGATTCAGCCACCCACCCTCAGCCCCCCTCATGCCTCAGTTTCTCCACTGAGAAGACACAGCCCACCTCGTGCCTCAGTTTCCCCAGCCAGAAGACACCCAGCCCCCCACCCTCAGCCCCCCTCATCCCTCAGTGTCCCCATGGAGAAGAAACCCAGCCCCCCACCCTCAGCACCCCTCGTGCCTCTGTTTCCCCTCTGAGAACACCCCCAGCACGCCCCCCCCCACGCCTGAGTTTCCCTATGGATAAGACACCCGGCCCCACACCCCCAAGCCCCTCGAGGCTCCGTTTTCCCTCTGAGCACACCCCCAGCC
>NW_020939673.1:0-1888 GCF_003984885.1 Neopelma chrysocephalum | reverse complement strand
AAATATTCCACCCTCATTTACATCCCCCCCCACCCAAATGCCCCCCCAAAACTCTGCTCCCACCCCAAGCCCCACCCTCCACGATGCTCCGCCCCCACAGATGCCCCACCCCAGGCAGTGTAAGCCCCTCCCCAATGCATAAGCCCCACCCCCAGCAGTGTAAGCCCCACCCCCTCACCATTTTTGTGTTTCAGGGACTTGGACCTGCGGGGCGAGTTGGGGTTCTGCAATGAGAGGGGGATTGGGAGGCGGGGGGCATGTCCCCCCCATGGTCCCCACACACCCCACAGCACCCCCTGCCCCCTCACCTTATCTGATTTCCTCTTCTTTGCTATGGGGAGAGACAGAGAAGGGACAGATTTGACCTTTTCTGGTGGATTTGCAAGCCCAGGGCCTCCTCTTCCCCATGGATGAAACCCTCCCACACACCCACCCTGGACTTGGGGTCAAGGGCCACAGGGCAGGCAGGACACACCCCCCACCCCTGAGGGGACCAGGGACCCCCCACCTTTCTTCTCGGAGCCGTAGGACCAGTCGTTGTCGTTGATGTCATCATTGTCCTCCTGGTCACTCTCCGACTTGTTCAGGTTGTTGCTGCTTGCGATCCTGTGTGGGGAGGGGAGGGGGGTCATGGCCAGATCTGTCCCACGTCCTCCATGGAACCCCAGGATCTGTCCTGTACCCTCCCACCTCCCCAGCACCCCAGGATTCATTGTGCACCCTCATACGCTCTCCAGGATCCATCCCCTGCCTCCCCCAGCACCCCGGGATCTGTCCTGCACCTCATATCCTCCCCAGCACCCATCCTGCATCCTCCCCAGGACCCATCTTGCACCTCCCATCCTCTCTGGCACCCACATCCTCCCCAGCACCCCAGGATCTATCCCACATTCTCCCTAGGACCCGTCCTGCACCCTTCCATCCTCGGGCACACCAGGATTCACCCTGTACCCTCCCGTCCTCCCCAGCACCTCAGGATCTATCCTACATCCTCATTGGCACCCCAGGATCTGTCCTGTGCCCTCCCATCCACCCTGGCCCCCAGGACCCACCCTGCACCGTCCCTGGCTCCCCAGGATCCATCCCACACTTCCCATCCTCCCCAGCATCCCAGGATCCAGAGAGGAACCCCCACCAAGAGCAGGGGGGGGGACAGAGGACCCAGGATTTCCAGTTTGTTTTCCCAGGATGGAGCGAAGCCATGGGTGAGAACAAGAGCAGCTGGAGGTGGGACTCCAGTGTTGTTGGGCAAGAACAGACACCCCCACAATGAAAAGCAAGGAGAGGGGAGACCTTGATGCTGAATTCCCATCTCCAGGCTCATCAGTGCCCAAATCTACTGCACCCCCACAGAAAAGAAACCTACCCCCAACACCCCTTGTGCCTCAGTTTCCCCACAGAGAACACCTCCAGCCCCCCCACCACCCTCATTCCCCCTCATGCCTCAGTTTCCCTATGGATAAGACACCTGGTCCCACACCCCCACCCCCCTCATGCCTGTTTCCCCACAGAGAACATCTCCAGCCTCCCCACCACACTCAGCCCCCCTCATCCTTCAGTGTCCTCATGGAAAAGAGATTCAGCCACCCACCCTCAGCCCCCCTCATGCCTCAGTTTCTCCACTGAGAAGACACAGCCCACCTCGTGCCTCAGTTTCCCCAGCCAGAAGACACCCAGCCCCCCACCCTCAGCCCCCCTCATCCCTCAGTGTCCCCATGGAGAAGAAACCCAGCCCCCCACCCTCAGCACCCCTCGTGCCTCTGTTTCCCCTCTGAGAACACCCCCAGCACGCCCCCCCACACACCTGAGTTTCCTTTGGATAAGACACCCGGCCCCACACTCCCAAGCCCCTCGAGGCTCCGTTTTCCCTCTGAGCACACCCCCAGCC
>NW_020939672.1:0-892 GCF_003984885.1 Neopelma chrysocephalum | reverse complement strand
AAGACCAAGAGATGGGGGGTCCCCTCAATGCCCTGTGGGGCTGCCCCGGATCCTGCTGCTCTGGGATGGGAACGGGAATGACTGGGATGGGAATGGGAGGCCGGAGGGGACCATGGGGGGTTTGGGGTGACCTCGGGGGGGGTGTCACCCACCTGCAGATGATGCTGAAGAACTTGAGGAGCAGCAGGGCCTGGCCCAGCCCGGCCCCCCCGCCCTCCTCCCGCGGGATCAGGGCCACGCTCTGGCCCAGCCTCTGGATCAGCACCTGGAGCACTTCCCGAGGGAGCACCGGGATCTCTGACACCGCCTCCTCCGGCCTGGGTGGGGGGGGGAAGCACAGGATGTGACCCCACAGCCCCCACAGCCCCCCCCCCGGCTCACACCGGATGGGGGAAACCACCGGGGGCGGAGGAGCCGGGACCGGACCAGCCCAAATTTGGCAAAGCCCCAATTTAGGTGCGAGTGACACCGAGTGACAGCAACCCCCCCCCAAGCAGGGTGTCACGCACACAGCACCCAGGGGTGCCAGGGGGTGCTCGGGGGGGATCACTGGGGGTCTCTCAAGGGTGCTGGGGGCGGGTGGTGTCACCCAGGGATGGCCGAGGGTCCTTCAGGGGTGCTCGGGAGTGTCACCCGGGGGTCCTGGGGGTCAGGGAGGGGTCCTGGGGGGTCCCTCAGTGGCACTGGGGACTGTCACCTAGAGGTGCTGGGAGGGGTTCCTCAGGGTCCTGGGGGTCACCCAGGGGGCCTGGGGGGGAGGCTACCCAGGGGTGCTTGGGGGGGTCACTCAGGGGTCCTGGGGGTCACCCAGAGGTGCTGGGAGGGGTCACTCAGGGGTGCTGGGAGGGGTGTCCATCAGGGGTGATGGAGGGGGGTGTCAAGCAGGGATACT
>NW_020939671.1:0-856 GCF_003984885.1 Neopelma chrysocephalum | reverse complement strand
AAGACCAAGAGATGGGGGGTCCCCTCAATGCCCTGTGGGGCTGCCCCAGATCCTGCTGCTCTGGGATGGGAACGGGAATGACTGGGATGGGAATGGGAGGCCGGAGGGGGCCATGGGGGGTTTGGGGTGACCTCGGGGGGGGTTTGTCACCCACCTGCAGATGATGCTGAAGAACTTGAGGAGCAGCAGGGCCTGGCCCAGCCCGGCCCCCCCGCCCTCCTCCCGCGGGATCAGGGCCACGCTCTGGCCCAGCCTCTGGATCAGCACCTGGAGCACTTCCCGAGGGAGCACCGGGATCTCCGACACCGCCTCCTCCGGCCTGGGGGAGTGGGGGAAGCACAGGATGTGACCCCACAGCCCCCACAGTCCCCCCCCCCCGGCTCACACCGGATGGGGGAAACCACCGGGGCCGGAGGAGCCGGGACGGGACCAGCCCAAATTTGGCAAAGCCCCATTTTAGGTGCGAGTGACACCGAGTGACAGCAACCCCCCCCCAAGCAGGGTGTCACGCACACAGCACCCAGGGGTGCCAGGGGGGTGCTCGGGGGGGGGTCACTGGGGGTCTCTCGAGGGTGCTGGGGGCGGGTGGTGTCACCCAGGGATGGCCGAGGGTCCTTCAGGGGTGCTCGGGAGTGTCACCCGGGGGTCCTGGGGGTCAGGGAGGGGTCCTGGGGGGTCCCTCAGTGGCACTGGGGACTGTCACCTAGAGGTGCTGGGAGGGGTTCCTCAGGGGCCTGGGGGGCACCCCGGGGGGCCGGGGGGGGGGGCTACCCGGGGGGGCGGGGGGGGGGCGCTCGGGGGGGGGGGGGGGGGTGTCCATCAGGGGTGATGGAGGGGGGTGTCAAGCAGGGATACT
>NW_020939670.1:0-348 GCF_003984885.1 Neopelma chrysocephalum | reverse complement strand
AACCAAGAATAGAGGTACTGGGGCTGGGGAAACCGGGAATAGGGGTACTGGGGCTGGGGGGAATTGGAAACGGGATACCGGGCCTGGGGAAACTGGGAATAGGGATACCGGGGCTGAGAAAACTGGGAATAGGGGTACCGGGGATGGGGAAACCGGGAACAGGGATACGGGGGCTGGGGGGACTGGGAATAGAGGTACTGGGGCTGGGGAAACTGGGAATAGGGATAGCGGGGCTGGGGGGACTGGGAAACGGGATACCGGGGCTGGGAAAACCGGGAATAGGGATAGCGGGGCTGAGGGTACTGGGAAACAGGGGACTGGGGCTGTGGAAACCGGGAATAAGGGTAC
>NW_020939669.1:169-420 GCF_003984885.1 Neopelma chrysocephalum | reverse complement strand
CAAAGCAAGATCGCAAAACGAAAAGCTCAGAGAGGTGCAACCCCCCCGGGCGCCTTTCTGGCAGCACCCAGAACCCAAGAACCTCCCCAGCACCCTTGACCACCCCCAGCACCTCTTACCCCCCTTCCAGCATCCCTGAGCCCCCCCCAGTACACCTGACTCACCCCACAGCCCCCCACAGTGGCCCCTCCCCAATACACCTGACCCCCTTCCCCCCAAACACCCCTAACCTCCCTCCCCAGCACCTCAGC
>NW_020939669.1:0-69 GCF_003984885.1 Neopelma chrysocephalum | reverse complement strand
CTGACTACCCTCCCCCGCACTCATGACTGCCCTCCTCATCACCCCTGACCCTCCCTAGCATCACTGACC
>NW_020939668.1:0-385 GCF_003984885.1 Neopelma chrysocephalum | reverse complement strand
CCCCCCGGGCGCCTTTCTGGCAGCACCCAGAACCCAAGAACCTCCCCAGCACCCTTGACCACCCCCAGCACCTCTTACCCCCCTTCCAGCATCCCTGAGCCCCCCCAGTACACCTGACTCACCCCACAGCCCCCCACAGTGGCCCCTCCCCAATACACCTGACCCCCTTCCCCCCAAACACCCCTAACCTCCCTCCCCAGCACCTCAGCACCCCTGACCCCCTACCCAGCACCTCTGACACCCTTCCCCAGCAACTCTGACCCCCATCCCCAGTACCCATGACACCCCCCAGCACCCCTGACCCTCTTCAGCACCCCTGACCACCCTCCCCAGCACCTATGACTGCCCTCCTCATCACCCCTGACCCTCCCTAGCATCACTGACC
>NW_020939667.1:0-1471 GCF_003984885.1 Neopelma chrysocephalum | reverse complement strand
AGAGCCCCAAATTCCCCATCCACAACACTGAGCCCAGCCCTGGGAGAACGGGAGACAATGTGTGAGTCCTTCAGCCTCTCTCCAACCCCATTTCCCCTCATCACTTGCTGCCACAGCCCCTTTCCAGCACCGAGCCGAAGGAAATCTTTATTTCCTTTGCAATAAACACCACTAGCCCCCCGGGCTGCCACCAGGTCCCCGAGCCCAAGGTGAAGTGGAGCCTCGGGGGGGCCCGACACTCCTCCCACAGCACCAGCCGGCCCCGGCTGCTCCTCAGCCCCGGGCTCTGCCACATCCCGGCGCGTCTGTGGATGCACAAATGCCTTTGAGAAACCTGCTGCTCCCTGACCGGGGCGGGCAGGGACACGGGGGGCTCTGGGGGTGCAGAGTCCTGACACCAGAGGGGCTGAGCTGCCCTAATTAGCTGTGCCATCGTTAACCCTTCCTTCCCTGAGACGAGCAGGAGCAGGGGCAGCAAGGACGGGTGTCCCACATTCCTGTGTGAGCAGTGGCTCTTGGAGCACGGGAGCCTCAGTGTGGGGGTGTCCCCCATGCAGAGACCTCCAGGAGAGGGGTTGGAGCGCAGTGATGGAGGCAGTGACACCATCCCGCTGGATGGAGGGCCCGGCTCGCGGCGCCTCGGATGGACACACCCCCCCGGGAATGAGTCCTCGCCGTCCCTGGAGGGGGGGACACATCAGATGTCACCGGCAGAGCTGGATGCAGCCCCTCTGCCCGCTGGGCGCTGTGAGGATGAGGATGGTCAGGGCTCGGCCCCCCGGGCCGGCTCCTGCTAACAGGATGTGATGGGTGGGGGAAGCGCTGTCGCTTGGCATCTCTTGTCCAGGAGCAGGGAAACGGAGCGGGGAGGCGGCCCTGATGGGACTCGGGGACCTCAGCCTGCTCTCCCTCCTCGGGAAACACCATCTCACCCCCTCCCCAGCATCAAACAGCCGCACCTCGTATCACAAATTAATTTATTCCCTTCCCACGGTTGTAAACAAGAAGCAGCCCCCCCCCCTCACCTCGGTCCCAAGAGGTCCCCATCCCGAGGGATCCCCCATTCCAAGAGATCTCCATCAAGAGGGACCCCATCACAAGAAGCCTCTTCACATCTATCTCCCCCCTCCAAAATGTGCAAATCCAGCCCCAGTGCAAAGAAAGGTTTTGGCGGGGGGGGGAGCCCTGGGTGCCAGGGGACCCCACAACTGCTGGGTTTGGGGGTGCGGAGCCTCCGGCAGCCCCCTCCTCCCGAAGGCAGCGAGCACTAGAGGGCAGCAGGGCCCAGCGCTGGGCGGGAGGGAGGCACGGAAATAAAATTAAATAATAATTAAAAAACAATAAATAAATCAATGGATGGACAGCTGGGAGAAGGTGGGGGGGGAGGGTTTGAGTCCCTCCTCTTCTGGCAACGAGTCTCTCCCCCCCTTCCCCAAACGTACAAAATATATTTTAACTATCTGAGGTAAAT
>NW_020939666.1:0-1485 GCF_003984885.1 Neopelma chrysocephalum | reverse complement strand
AGAGCCCCAAATTCCCCATCCACAACACTGAGCCCAGCCCTGGGAGAGCGGGAGACAATCTGTGGGTCCATCAGCCTCTCTCCAACCCCATTTCCCCTCATCACTTGCTGCCACAGCTCCTTTCCAGCACCGAGCCGAAGGAAATCTTTATTTCCTTTGCAATAAACAGCACCAGCCCCCCGGGCTGCCACCAGGTCCCCGAGCCCAAGGTGAAGTGGAGCCTCGGGGGGGCCCGACACTCCTCCCACAGCACCAGCCGGCCCCGGCTGCTCCTCAGCCCCGGGCTCTGCCACATCCCGGCGCGTCTGCGGATGCACAAATGCCTTTGAGAAACCTGCTGCTCCCTGACCGGGGCGGCCAGGGACACGGGGGGCTCTGGGGGTGCAGAGTCCTGACACCAGAGGGGCTGAGCTGCCCTAATTAGCTGTGCCATCGTTAACCCTTCCTTCCCTGAGACGAGCAGGAGCAGGGGCAGCAAGGACGGGTGTCTCACATCCTGTGTGAGCTGTGGCCCTTGGAGCGCGGGAGCCTCAGTGTGGGGGTGCCCCCCATGCAGAGACCCCCAGGAGAGGGGTTGGAGCGCAGTGATGGAGGCAGTGACACCATCCCGCTGGATGGAGGGCCCGGCTCGCGGCGCCTCGGATGGACACACCCCCCCGGGAATGAGTCCTCGCCGTCCCTGGAGGGGGGGACACATCAGATGTCACCGGCAGAGCTGGATGCAGCCCCTGTGCCCGCTGGGCGCTGTGAGGATGAGGATGGTCAGGGCCCGGCCCCCGGGCCGGCTCCTGCTAACAGGATGTGATGGGTGGGGGAAGCGCTGTCGCTTGGCATCTCTTGTCCGGGAGCAGGGAAACGGAGCGGGGAGGCGGCCCTGATGGGACTCGGGGACCTCAGCCTGCTCTCCCTCCTCGGGAAACACCATCCCACCCCCCCCCCCGCCTCAAACAGCCGCCCCCCGTATCACAAATTAATTTATTCCCCCCCCCCGTTTTAAACAAAAAGCCGCCCCCCCCCCCCTCACCTCGGTCCCGAGAGGTCCCCATCCCGAGGGATCCCCCATTCCAAGAGATCCCCATCCAGAGGGACCCCATCACAAGAGGCCTCTTCACATCTATCTCCCCCCCTCCAAAATGTGCAAATCCAGCCCCAGTGCAAAGAAAGGCTTTGGCGGGGGGGAGCCCTGGGTGCCAGGAGGGGGGGTGGCGGCACCCAGGGGACCCCACAACTGCTGGGTTTGGGGGTGCGGAGCCTCCGGCAGCCCCCTCCTCCCGAAGGCAGCGAGCACTAGAGGGCAGCAGGGCCCAGCGCTGGGTGGGAGGGAGGCACGGAAATCAAATTAAATAATAATTAAAAAACAATAAATAAATCAATGGATGGACAGCTGGGAGGGGGGGGAGGGTTTGAGTCCCTCCTCTTTTGGCAACGAGTCTCTCCTCCCCTTCCCCAAACGTACAAAATATATTTTAACTATCTGAGGTAAAT
>NW_020939665.1:0-489 GCF_003984885.1 Neopelma chrysocephalum | reverse complement strand
TGAGCCCCCCCAGCTCCCTCAGCCCCTCCTGCTGCTCCAGCCCCTTCCCCAGCTCCGCTCCCTTCCCTGCACACGCTCCAGCCCCTCCATGTCTCTCTTCCATGAGGTTTCAGACCTGGACACAGCCCTGGAGGTCCCTCAGCAGTGCCAGCACAGGGGGACAATCCCTGCCCTGGGGCTGTGCCCACACTATCCCTGATCCAAACCAGCTTCCATTGGCCTCTTGCCCCCCTGGGCACACCCGGGCTCGTGTCCAGCCTCTGTCACCTGCACCTACTGGGCACTTTCCAGCCCAGTGGAGAAGAACCTAGTGGTGCTGGTGGACAGCTCTGCTGCTCTCCAAGGCTCCATGTGTTGTTGTCTGTGGCTCCCACAGCCCCGCATTTTTACTTCTACATTTCTACATTCCTGCTGCTTTCCCATGTCCAGGGAAGGGAACGGAGCTGGAGCAGCAGGAGGGGCTGAGGGAGCTGGGGGGGCTCAGCCTGG
>NW_020939664.1:0-427 GCF_003984885.1 Neopelma chrysocephalum | reverse complement strand
GTTGGAAAAGACCTCTGAGTTCACCGAGTCCAACCATCAACCAGCACCACCCCCACCAAGTCCTCAAGTGCCACATTTGAGTGTTTTTTGTGCACCTCCAGGGGTTGTGACTCCACCACTGCCCTGGGCAGCCCCTTCCAACGCTTTACAACCATTTCTGTGAATTTTTTTTCCCCTAATATCCAATCTAAACCTTCCCTGGCACAACTTGAGGTATGTAAGGGACTGGGCAGGGAGAAGGTGTGGGGTCACTGTGTCCCTGTGTGGGGTCACTGTGTCCCTTTGTGGGGTCCCTGTGTCCCTGTTCTCCCCCCTGGGATGTGGGGAGGGTGCTGCTCTCCCAGAGAAGAGCTCCAGGGAGATGCCCTGGGAGACTGGGCATGAAACCAGGGAATTGTTAAGGTTGGAAAAGACCTCTGAGTTCACC
>NW_020939663.1:0-1047 GCF_003984885.1 Neopelma chrysocephalum | reverse complement strand
AAATTCTGTTCACAGTAATGGTCTTAGCAACTTGAGTAGTCTTAAAGTTTACCTGGTCTGTGAAGAGCTTCAATCCCTGAGCCTTTTTCAGCACAGCACGAGGTGAGGTTCCATAGGGCAAGCTCAGCCTGGCAGGAAGAACTCCTCTTTTAAGGGGAGAGTTGGGAGGCAAACTTTTATCAAAAAGTTCTGGACTCAGATGGCCACCAAGAGACACTCTCTTTCTCTTTCCTGAAGTCTGAAGGAGCAAATCACCACTTTTCCTCTTCTGAGACAACCTTTTTGTCTTGCCTAAAACGTACAATTGAAAATATTTCTATGTATCTAAGAATCCAAGTCAACACTTTAACCCACATGGAAAACACTGTTTCCTTGTGCATGTTGAAGTTGGAAACGAACCAGATGGGAACTTACCTTAAAGAGAAATAGATTTAATTGAGGAAACTTTAATTATATTACCGAGTATTGCTATGATCAAATATAACTACATATTTTAGAACTAATGTCAGCAATTGGTTCTATATTTTATGTAAGTGTTAGAATTCTCAGAAAGGTGCTTTAAGAATTTCTCAATATAAAAACAAGGCAGCGGATGAAATGTATTTACCCGAATCTTCTCCACCCATCAGGCCAGAAGTATTTGTTTCAGGGACAGCCTTGCTGTCTTCCAGCACTGGAGCACTTCCAGAACCTCTCTTTGCTGACAGCCCACATGGTCTGATATCACCAGCATCTTCCAAGTCTTGTTTCTGGTGATGCCCCTCCATGGCCAGATCTGCTGGAGTTCCACTCTCTCTTCTGTCTCTAGTCTTACCACGATGTTCTTGCACAGTGTTTGTCTCCAGTGCTGTTTCAATCAGTATTCCAGAGCTCCTTGGCCTTCCCCTTTTCCTCCCAGAGCTCCTTGGCCTTCCCCTTTTCCTCCCAGAGCCAGGTGTCTGACCAGCAGGAGATGCCATTAACCCTTCTGAAGCCAGTGGCTCTGAGTGGACGCTTTTGTCTAAGAATTCTTTACTTTGCCTGCTATTTCTTCTGGGACTCCTGGAA
>NW_020939662.1:0-904 GCF_003984885.1 Neopelma chrysocephalum | reverse complement strand
AGTAGTCTTAAAGCTTACCTGGTCTGTGAAGAGCTTCAATCCCTGAGCCTTTTTCAGCACAGCACGAGGTGAGGTTCCATAGGGCAAGCTCAGCCTGGCAGGAAGAGCTCCTCTTTTAAGGGGAGAGTTGGGAGGCAAACTTTTATCAAAAAGTTCTGGACTCAGATGGCCACCAAAAGACACTCTCTTTCTTTTTGCTGAAGTCTGAAGGAGCAAATCAGCACTTTTCCTCTTCTGAGACAACCTTTTTGTCGTGCCTAAAAAGTACAATTGAAAATATTTTTATGTATCTAAGAATCCAAGTCAACATTTTAACCCATAGAAAACAGTGTTTCCTCGTGCATGTTGAAGTTGGAAACGAACCAGATGGGAACTTACCTTAAAGAAAAATAGATTTAATTGAGGAAAATTTAATTATATTAGCGAGTATTGTTATAATCAAATATAACTACATATTTTAGAACTAATGTCAGCAATTGGTTCTATATTTTATGTAAGTGTTAGAATTCTCAGAAAGGTGTTTTAAGAATTTCTCAATATAAAAACAAGGCAGTGGATGAAATGTATTTACCTGAGTCTTCTCCACCCAATAGGCCAGAAGTATTTGTTTCAGGGACAGCCTTGCTGTCTTCCAGCACTGGAGGACTTCCAGAACCTCTCTTTGCTGACAGCCCACGTGGTCTGATATCACCAGCATCTTCCAAGTCTTGTTGCTGGTGATGCCCCTCCATGGCCAGATCTGCTGGAGTTCCACTCTCTTTTCTGTCTCTAGTCTTACCAGGATGTTCTTGCACAGTGTTTGTCTCCAGTGCTGTTTCAATCAGCATTCCAGAGCTTCTTGGCCTTCCCCTTTTCCTCCCAGAGCCAGGTGTCTGACCAGCAGGAGATGCCATTAACTCTTCTG
>NW_020939661.1:0-924 GCF_003984885.1 Neopelma chrysocephalum | reverse complement strand
TGGGAAGCAAGAGCATGTCTTAGCATTGCAACATAAATAGTTAAGCACAAGTCATGCTTGTGCATCCCCCCCCGTGTGTCACTGTGGGGGATTTTCTACTTCTTTTTGATCCTCATGTAATTTCCTAGACTTGGAGCACTCCTGGGTAAAGAATACCCAGTAGCAAAATTATACAGTGTCTCTACAGTGGTGTTACCATTCAGTGCCCTTGTGCAAAAAATGTTATGACATGGCAAGATCATGACAGGGGGCTTTGTCTTTGTGGAACTGCTGGGTAACCTTTCTGTGGATATGCCCTTGGGACAAACTCAGAAACAATGGTCTCACATATTGATATGGACAGAATCTACCTAGAATTTGGATAAAAAGGCAAATGTATTTGCTGAGCCATTCTTGGTAACACAACAGCTTGTACAGTAATATGTTTGTTATCATTGGCCTGATTTAGCAGCAGGGTATGTTCAGCTTATCTTCAATATATAAAAACCCATGAAAAATAATACTGTGATCTAAGACCACTGAGCTTTAACATACATGGTACATTGCCGGCTTCCAGTTAGGCTCAATGATTGGAAAATTAGTGCCAGTTGTGTTTCATTAGTGCACTGAAAAAAGGGCTGCATTTTTGTTTTCCATAAAGTTGCTGAATCACATCACTATGCAGAACATATTCCTCAAATGGCCTTTTTGTAATGATGCAAAAAAAAAAGCAAACCTGTACCGAAAGTCAAAAGATGAAACATATTATTTAGGTTATCTGAGGAAAAGTAATAGAATCCCTTTTTTTTTTTTAATTTTATTTTATTTCTCATGCTGCATTGCCTGGGAATTGAAGGACATAGAATGTTCCTTTTCTCTTTTACAGCTGCATGACTTATGCTTAACTATTTATGTTGCAATGCTAAGACATGCTCTTGCTTCCCA
>NW_020939660.1:0-924 GCF_003984885.1 Neopelma chrysocephalum | reverse complement strand
TGGGAAGCAAGAGCATGTCTTA
Source organism: Neopelma chrysocephalum (assembly GCF_003984885.1). Taxonomy (NCBI): domain Eukaryota; kingdom Metazoa; phylum Chordata; class Aves; order Passeriformes; family Pipridae; genus Neopelma; species Neopelma chrysocephalum. Next base: position 902 of record NW_020939660.1, on the reverse strand, counting down.
GCATTGCAACATAAATAGTTAAGCATAAGTCATGCAGCTGTAAAAGAGAAAAGGAACATTCTATGTCCTTCAATTCCCAGGCAATGCAGCATGAGAAATAAAATAAAATTAAAAAAAAAAAAGGGATTCTATTACTTTTCCTCAGATAACCTAAATAATATGTTTCATCTTTTGACTTTCGGTACAGGTTTGCTTTTTTTTTTGCATCATTACAAAAAGGCCATTTGAGGAATATGTTCTGCATAGTGATGTGATTCAGCAACTTTATGGAAAACAAAAATGCAGCCCTTTTTTCAGTGCACTAATGAAACACAACTGGCACTAATTTTCCAATCATTGAGCCTAACTGGAAGCCGGCAATGTACCATGTATGTTAAAGCTCAGTGGTCTTAGATCACAGTATTATTTTTCATGGGTTTTTATATATTGAAGATAAGCTGAACATACCCTGCTGCTAAATCAGGCCAATGATAACAAACATATTACTGTACAAGCTGTTGTGTTACCAAGAATGGCTCAGCAAATACATTTGCCTTTTTATCCAAATTCTAGGTAGATTCTGTCCATATCAATATGTGAGACCATTGTTTCTGAGTTTGTCCCAAGGGCATATCCACAGAAAGGTTACCCAGCAGTTCCACAAAGACAAAGCCCCCTGTCATGATCTTGCCATGTCATAACATTTTTTGCACAAGGGCACTGAATGGTAACACCACTGTAGAGACACTGTATAATTTTGCTACTGGGTATTCTTTACCCAGGAGTGCTCCAAGTCTAGGAAATTACATGAGGATCAAAAAGAAGTAGAAAATCCCCCACAGTGACACACGGGGGGGGATGCACAAGCATGACTTGTGCTTAACTATTTATGTTGCAATGCTAAGACATGCTCTTGCTTCCCA
>NW_020939659.1:0-336 GCF_003984885.1 Neopelma chrysocephalum | reverse complement strand
TCTACTCTGACCTCCAATCGGGAGACCTGGAGACACACCATCTATAACGCTGCTGATGCTTTTGAAAAAGCACGCAGGATCACCCTTGAGGAGAAAAGACAACGCAGAAAGAATCGAGCCTTGCAGAATATACCATCTAAGGAGTCTTTCTGCTGTGCCTTTTGCAACCGGACATGCCTATCTCGTATTGACCTTTTTAGCCACCAACGCGCTTGCAAGAAAAGTGGGTAGAGTCCTTCCCAAATCTTCGTTCGCGAAGCCTAACCATGATGATGATGATGATGATGATGGAAACAAACCTTGAAAAAATTTTAAATTTTGGAAAGGTTAAAGAAA
>NW_020939658.1:0-336 GCF_003984885.1 Neopelma chrysocephalum | reverse complement strand
TTTCTTTAACCTTTCCAAAATTTAAAATTTTTTCAAGGTTTGTTTCCATCATCATCATCATCATCATCATGGTTAGGCTTCGCGAACGAAGATTTGGGAAGGACTCTACCCACTTTTCTTGCAAGCGCGTTGGTGGCTAAAAAGGTCAATACGAGATAGGCATGTCCGGTTGCAAAAGGCACAGCAGAAAGACTCCTTAGATGGTATATTCTGCAAGGCTCGATTCTTTCTGCGTTGTCTTTTCTCCTCAAGGGTGATCCTGCGTGCTTTTTCAAAAGCATCAGCAGCGTTATAGATGGTGTGTCTCCAGGTCTCCCGATTGGAGGTCAGAGTAGA
>NW_020939657.1:0-329 GCF_003984885.1 Neopelma chrysocephalum | reverse complement strand
CGGGAGGCCTGGAGACACACCATCTATAACGCTGCTGATGCTTTTGAAAAAGCATGCAGGATCACCCTTGAGGAGAAAAGACAACGCAGAAAGAATCGAACCTTGCAGAATATACCATCTAAGGAGTCTTTCTGCTGTGCCTTTTGCAACCGGACATGCCTATCTCGTATTGACCTTTTTAGCCACCAACGCGCTTGCAAGAAACGTGGGTAGAGCCCTTCCCAAATCTTCATTCGCGAAGCCTAACCATGATGATGATGATGATGATGATGATGTTAAAAAGGAAACAAACCTTGAAAAAATTTTAAATTTTGGAAAGGTTAAAGAAA
>NW_020939656.1:0-329 GCF_003984885.1 Neopelma chrysocephalum | reverse complement strand
TTTCTTTAACCTTTCCAAAATTTAAAATTTTTTCAAGGTTTGTTTCCTTTTTAACATCATCATCATCATCATCATCATCATGGTTAGGCTTCGCGAATGAAGATTTGGGAAGGGCTCTACCCACGTTTCTTGCAAGCGCGTTGGTGGCTAAAAAGGTCAATACGAGATAGGCATGTCCGGTTGCAAAAGGCACAGCAGAAAGACTCCTTAGATGGTATATTCTGCAAGGTTCGATTCTTTCTGCGTTGTCTTTTCTCCTCAAGGGTGATCCTGCATGCTTTTTCAAAAGCATCAGCAGCGTTATAGATGGTGTGTCTCCAGGCCTCCCG
>NW_020939655.1:0-408 GCF_003984885.1 Neopelma chrysocephalum | reverse complement strand
CGGGAGGCCTGGAGACACACCATCTATAACGCTGCTGATGCTTTTGAGAAAGCACGCAGGATCACCCTTGAGGAGAAAAGACAACGCAGAAAGATTCGTGCCTTGCAGAATATACCACCTAAGGAGTCTTTCTGCTGTGCCTTTTCCAACCGGACATGCCTGTCTCATATTGACCTTTTTAGCCACCAACACGCTTGCAAGAAACGTGGGTAGAGCCCTTCCCAAATCTTCGTTCGCGAAGCCTAGCCATGACAATGACAATGACATATTCCATTAAGTCTGAGGCTAATATCCAGATAAAAGAAAAATCCTCCAAAAACCAAAAAAAATCACAACAGCAACAACAAAAACACAGATAAAACCCCCCCAAAAAAACCAAAAAAACCTCCAAAATCCAAAAACAACCCC
>NW_020939654.1:0-408 GCF_003984885.1 Neopelma chrysocephalum | reverse complement strand
GGGGTTGTTTTTGGATTTTGGAGGTTTTTTTGGTTTTTTTGGGGGGGTTTTATCTGTGTTTTTGTTGTTGCTGTTGTGATTTTTTTTGGTTTTTGGAGGATTTTTCTTTTATCTGGATATTAGCCTCAGACTTAATGGAATATGTCATTGTCATTGTCATGGCTAGGCTTCGCGAACGAAGATTTGGGAAGGGCTCTACCCACGTTTCTTGCAAGCGTGTTGGTGGCTAAAAAGGTCAATATGAGACAGGCATGTCCGGTTGGAAAAGGCACAGCAGAAAGACTCCTTAGGTGGTATATTCTGCAAGGCACGAATCTTTCTGCGTTGTCTTTTCTCCTCAAGGGTGATCCTGCGTGCTTTCTCAAAAGCATCAGCAGCGTTATAGATGGTGTGTCTCCAGGCCTCCCG
>NW_020939653.1:0-427 GCF_003984885.1 Neopelma chrysocephalum | reverse complement strand
GGGGTTGTTTTTGGATTTTGGAGGTTTTTTTGGTTTTTTTGGGGGGGGTTTTATCTGTGTTTTTGTTGTCGCTGTTGTGATTTTTTTTGGTTTTTGGAGGATTTTTCTTTTATCTGGATATTAGCCTCAGACTTAATGGAATATATCATTGTCATTGTCATGGCTAGGCTTCGCGAACGAAGATTTGGGAAGGGCTCTACCCACGTTTCTTGCAAGCGTGTTGGTGGCTAAAAAGGTCAATATGAGACAGGCATGTCCGGTTGCAAAAGACACAGCAGAAAGACTCCTTAGGTGGTATATTCTGCAAGGCTCGATACTTTCTGCGTTGTCTTTTCTCCTCAAGGGTGATCCTGCGTGCTTTCTCAAAAGCATCAGCAGCATTATAGATGGTGTGTCTCCAGGTCTCCCGATTGGAGGTCAGAGTAGA
>NW_020939652.1:0-427 GCF_003984885.1 Neopelma chrysocephalum | reverse complement strand
TCTACTCTGACCTCCAATCGGGAGACCTGGAGACACACCATCTATAATGCTGCTGATGCTTTTGAGAAAGCACGCAGGATCACCCTTGAGGAGAAAAGACAACGCAGAAAGTATCGAGCCTTGCAGAATATACCACCTAAGGAGTCTTTCTGCTGTGTCTTTTGCAACCGGACATGCCTGTCTCATATTGACCTTTTTAGCCACCAACACGCTTGCAAGAAACGTGGGTAGAGCCCTTCCCAAATCTTCGTTCGCGAAGCCTAGCCATGACAATGACAATGATATATTCCATTAAGTCTGAGGCTAATATCCAGATAAAAGAAAAATCCTCCAAAAACCAAAAAAAATCACAACAGCGACAACAAAAACACAGATAAAACCCCCCCCAAAAAAACCAAAAAAACCTCCAAAATCCAAAAACAACCCC
>NW_020939651.1:0-308 GCF_003984885.1 Neopelma chrysocephalum | reverse complement strand
CCCCCCCAAAAAAACCAAAAAAACCTCCAAAATCCAAAAACAACCCCACCCCCCAAAAAATCTCATTTAATTTCCTTTGGTTAAGTAGTTTAGTGTAATTGTATATTATTAATATTTCAAAAACTGAATTGCAGACAACCCAATTTCAATAGAGGACTTGCAACCTTTATCCTGATTTCAGTGAAAGTGTTAAGACTATATACTTACAGGACTGCTGAAACCTGATTTGATTGATTTGTTTAAAAAAAATTCTTCTTTTTTTTTCTTTAACCTTTCCAAAATTTAAAATTTTTTCAAGGTTTGTTTCC
>NW_020939650.1:0-308 GCF_003984885.1 Neopelma chrysocephalum | reverse complement strand
GGAAACAAACCTTGAAAAAATTTTAAATTTTGGAAAGGTTAAAGAAAAAAAAAGAAGAATTTTTTTTAAACAAATCAATCAAATCAGGTTTCAGCAGTCCTGTAAGTATATAGTCTTAACACTTTCACTGAAATCAGGATAAAGGTTGCAAGTCCTCTATTGAAATTGGGTTGTCTGCAATTCAGTTTTTGAAATATTAATAATATACAATTACACTAAACTACTTAACCAAAGGAAATTAAATGAGATTTTTTGGGGGGTGGGGTTGTTTTTGGATTTTGGAGGTTTTTTTGGTTTTTTTGGGGGGG
>NW_020939649.1:0-2061 GCF_003984885.1 Neopelma chrysocephalum | reverse complement strand
ATCCTTTTAATACTCGGAGATTACCTACAAGGACAGCTCGAGAGGACCGAACCGTGCCCGTCACCTCATTGTGAGTTGGCTCCGGCCCTGTGAGGCTGCGTACATCTCCTGCAAAATAACCCAGAGGCAAATGCCAGTACTGAGATCCTGTCCAAGAGTGTGCTGCTCCCATGGCAGTTTCTGTCTGACACCCCTTGACCGTGACCTCTTACAGGCAGGGTCCCCGTCACGTTGGACTGTACGTTACAAGTCGGTGCACTGCCTGTAAAACAAAAATACAAGTATGTACACAGATTCACCAGAAGTACACCACCTGCAGAAGAGCATCTAGTTCTGTCCTGCAGTCACTGCTCACCTTGCTCAGTGGCCTCACCTTCCCTCTGGTGCCTATCGTCTGCTGGGCTGGGGGCTCCACATCTTAAAAAAAAAAAGAAAAAACAAAACTAAACCACCACACCATCCAAAGGCCCAAAAGTCACGTCTTGGCTCTGACCTCACATGAAAACCCACCTTCTGACTGTGCTCCCCCGGCCTCTTTTCTGTTCAACTCTGCTTTACATCCTGTCCCTCTGACAAGGACAGCTAAAGACCATCAAACCTAATTGGCAGGTGGCTCCAGCCCTCTGAGGCTGCACACATTCTCTGCAAAGTAAAAAGCCAAAGGCAAATGCACATACTGAGATACTGCCTGAAAGGATGGCTTTCCTGGGGTACCTCCTACCTACCTCTCCTCCACAGTGACCTCTTACCGGCAGGGTCCCCGAAGCACTGGACTGTCTGTGAGAAGGTGGCAGACCCCCTGGAAAACACAAGAAACAAAGCATGTGCACACATTCACCACAACACCTGTAAAAGACCACCTAGTTCTGGCCTGGAGTCCATGCTCACCTTGCTCACCGGTACTCACCCGGATCACCCCCCCTCCGGTGCCTAGAGCCTCCTGGGCTCAGGGCTCTGCATCTGAAAACAAAGAAAAAACAAACCAAAACAAGAAAATCCTTAACACATCAAGTAAACGTGGAGCCAAAAGCCACAGCTTTGTGCTGATGTCAGGTGATGACCCACCTTCTCGCTCTGCTCCTCTGGCCTCTGTTCTGTTCAGCTCTGCTTTACACCCTGTCCCTCTGGCATGGTAAAGAAACCCTAACCAAAGTCACCCAGATAGATGGGGACAGCTGAAAGAGTCTCCCTTCTCTTCAGGCAAACCACCCAGGGACACTGCCTGCAGCCAAAGACTGCAGCTGTAATTGCATGGAATATCTGGGTGAATGAGAGGAAAACTCAAGTGGCACATCTGAAAAGTCAGTGGGTGCCTTCACAGACATTTAGGGGGGCTCCTGGACACTGCTTTCCACCCACACTGCCTTCAAAACACCCTGGGCAATTCCTAAGCTGGCACCCCAGCCCTCACTCCATCTCTGGGCTGTAACCCCCCACTGACTACTTGGAAACCTGGCTGTCTGTGGCCATCTTCAACACAGAGGAGCTTCACCTTGGGACTGGGTAACACTTGTGAAAAAATGCCAAGCTGCAGTTGAGATGATCAGGAGATCCCAAAAGATGCAAGGCTCCTAAGGAAAAGAAAAAAAGATAGCAAGTTACAAAAGCATCTTACCAACACAGCACACAAAATTATTAAATTTAAAACCCCTGCATTTGAGTGTAATCCTCTTCATTGCCATATCCAGCTCTGCTTCTTTGGATGCCAAAGCTGATGCTTCAATAAAGCAGGAATAGCTTGAGAAGTCCCACTTGATGAAAGAACAGGAGAGCTCTTATCCCATTGAAGCTCGGCTGCTGAATGAGCTCACTGGCTCTGACCGGAGTCACACGCTGTGCCTGTCATCTTCTGGGATACCTGAGGGAGGGAGAGACAAAATTAGAGGGCATTTCTGAAGCTGCAGTGGATCCCTGCTCCTCCTGCTGCCTCCCCAACTCTCCTCCAATGCTCATCTGCTCCCAAAGGTTAGCCGGATGGCACCTGCAACCAAAAAAGCTCAATGCTTCGTTGCTGATCCTTTTAATACTCGGAGATTACCTACAAGGACAGCTCGAGAGGAC
>NW_020939648.1:0-412 GCF_003984885.1 Neopelma chrysocephalum | reverse complement strand
GGACAAACCCCAGCCTTGGTGCCCACCCTGTGTCCCCAAAATTCAGGAACAAATCCCGGCCTTGGTGCCCACCCTGTGTCCCCAAAATTCAGGGACAAACTCATCCCAACACCCACCTTGTGTTTCCCAAGTTGGGGACAAACCCTGGCCTCAGATCCCACCCTTGTCCCAAACGTGGGGGCAAACCCCAGACCAGGGACAAACCGTGGCCTTGGTGCCCACCCCACGTCCCCAGAATTCGGGGACAAACCGTGGCCTTGGTGCCCACCCTGTGTCCCCAAAACTCAGGGACAAACCCCGGGCTCAGCACCCGCCCTCGCCTGCAATCTGGGGACAAACCTGCCCTTGGTGCCCACCTTGTGTCTCCCCAGCCGGGTACAAACCTCGGTGCCCACCCCCTGTCCCTCAGCTG
>NW_020939647.1:0-1614 GCF_003984885.1 Neopelma chrysocephalum | reverse complement strand
TCTTCTGGGATACCTGAGTGAGCAAGAGATAAAATGAGACAGCATTTCTAAAGCTGCAGTGGATCCCTGCTCCTCCTGCTGCCTCCCCGAATTGCCTGGAAGGCTCCTCTCTTTGCAGCTGCTACTGACACCACCCCTTCAAATACAATGGAGAAATGCTCAAACACTGAGCACTCAAAGAGTTAGGGATTGACTGCTCACGAGGAAAGCTGAAAGCCTCTAAATCCCATCAGACTGCACGCCAAAGCAATGTTACACCCCGCTAAGTGGACAGACGGCCGCTGCAAAAGGAACACAGATGCAGAGGCTTGAGCTGACGTACCGCCTTGTGGTGACTGTCTCGGGCTCCTTTAGCTTGACCTCTTATCGAATGGACCTTCGGTACATTCAGCACACAGGCAAAGGGTTGTGTATCGCCTAGAAAAAAAATTAAACAGTTACAACATATATGTATAGGTTGAACAAATAGACAACATCCTAAAATTAACACCAAATTCGGTTCGGGAATAAAATTCTCACCTCGCTCGTCTCCCCACTGAGCCACTACCCCTCGAGACCGATTGTGCTCCGTCTGGAAAATAAAAAACAAACAGGCACAAGATAAAGAACTCCTATGGCTAAAACTGACATCCTTCATCCAACACCCAATACAACCTTCTTCCTAGGCTGCTTCAACTCATCTCGGTCTGGGGTGCATCTTGTCCACTTATCTGGGGGGGGGGAAAAAAGGTTAGTCAGGTCACCTGCATGGTCACTGAAACCTTAACCATTTAAAAGATCTCATTTACCCTGAGCAAATCAGAACTCTGACCACAGCATATGAGAAGACAAATGACAACCCAGCTTCAAGGCCCTGCTATCCCAGTACCATCAGCTCCACAACACTCAGCTCTAATGATTGCACACAAGTTACGGACACCTGCTCCATCCGGCAGGACTGTACAGCCATCGGCTCCAGTGTCTAAGGTAACTGACATGTTGATGTGAGACTCTGAGCAATATTCCATCTACCCACTGATCCACGTAGCAGGGCAGAGCAGTTCCAGGCTGACCCCGAGTGAGACATCCCGTACCCCTGACAACACAGACCCTGTGACACAAAAAACCCTAAGGACACGAAACACGGACGAGACAAAGGACGTGACACAGACTGGAACTGCTCTGCCCTGCACATGTGAATCCAATGATACAAAGTAAGCCCTTCCTTTGATACGGCCAAATAACCTGTTATAGGATACCCATTGCACTGTACTGATTTCAGAAATCCCTCTGGGCGATGCACATGCTTGGACCGACTCCCAACCCCTCTCTGGGTCTTTGCCCTGCACTTATCTTTCAGAGAGCCACGGATGTGAATCCATCTTTGATGCAAAGGAGGGGCACCTGGGCTGGCTCAGAGGTTCCTGCTGTCGTGAGATCACTCGGAGACAACTATGAGAAAGAAAACCAGACAAAATGTCTGAGTTTGGTGGCACGTGGCCCCAGCCCCAAGATCCCTCTACTCACTGTCACTGAGGCGGGTCCTCGGGTCACTGGCTCTGACTGGAGTCACACACTGTGCCTGTCATCTTCTGGGATACCTGAGTGAGCAAGAGATAAAATGAGACAGCATTT
>NW_020939646.1:0-317 GCF_003984885.1 Neopelma chrysocephalum | reverse complement strand
CAATTTTGACTCAAATTCGAGTCATATTTTGGGTCAAATCTGAGCAAGTTTTGGGTCAAATTTGGGGAAATTTTTGCTCCAAATTGGGGTCGAATTTGGCTTAGATTTGGGTTGAATTTTGGGTCAAATCTGAGCAAGTTTGGGCTCAAATTTAGCTCGAATTTGAGTCGAATTTTGGGTCAAATTTGAGCAAGTTTTAGTTGAAATTTGGCTCCAATTTTGGGTCAATTTTGACTCCAATTTGGCTCAAATTGAACTCAAATTCGAGTCGAATTTTGGGTCAAATCTGAGCAAGTTTTAGTTGAAATTTGGCTCCA
>NW_020939645.1:0-1269 GCF_003984885.1 Neopelma chrysocephalum | reverse complement strand
CCCAGCAGACCCAGCTTGAGGGGCCACACAGTCCCTGCCCACAGGCTGCTTACTTGAGCAGAGACAGCTCCATCCCCAAGAACGTCCAGACTGGGGGCATCCAGCAGGCACTGAACGGGTGTGCTCTCAGTGTCTGCGATGCCCTCAGTGGTTGCCCCGTCAGCCTCCGTGGGGAGCTCAGGCAGCGCCGTGCTGGAGTCTGTCCCGTCATCGGTCACCGCCCTGTCACAGTTTCCTGTGCCATCAGTCGACGCGGTGCCGACATCAGGGTCTGGCTTGAGCTCACTCGGTGTGGGGTCTGGCTGTGCCATGGCCTCAGCTGGCGTGATCCTGGCCTTTCTACGCCGAATTCCCAAGAGTGTCAGAAAGGCCTACAGGAGAATGGAGAGCAGGGGAGAGAAGGTTGTACCCTGGAGAGCTCCAAAAGCAGTGCCAGGCTGAGCAGTGACAGCCGGCCCAGCCCAGGAGGTGAAGGTTGCGGGTACCTGAGCTGCCCTGCGGAAGCGTCCATGGGCACCGTTGTGCTCTTGTGTCCGGTCCCGTCCTGGATCTGGCAAAGAGCGAGCACAGTCAGAGCTGAGGGGCTGCAGGAGAGGCCAGAGAACAGACACCAGCCCTGCGCTCCACAGGCAGGGCCAGCCCCGGGATGCCCAGTGCATGGAGCTGCTGGGGGATCAGTCCCGGGCCTCCTCCCCCCTCCCTTTCCCTGGTCATGTCTGCAGGGAATGGGATGGGGTGAGGCCCATCTGGCTGCAGCCACCAGCCCTGTGGCCCAGCTCTGCCACTCACCCTCCTGCAGGGGCTGGCACTGCTCCACCTCTTCAGGCTGCTGTGCTGGGGCAGGACCAGGGCTTTCCTCCTCATCCTCCGCCACCCAGGCCTGCTTGGGCACCCTGGGGGGTCTCTGCTCCATGCCTCTGTCAGGCTCCGTGGTTTCCTGCAGGAGATATGGCACAGAAAAGCTCTGGGTCACCAAGTCCTGCAGTTGTGCTTTGAAGGCTTCTGCAACAGAAGACTTGAGAACTCTCCGGCCCATCAAGTCCCACGGTCTGGCCTCGAGGGCACCTGTCACAGGGACTTGGAAAAGCTCCAGTTCACCAAGTCCCACTCTCTGGCCTGGAGGGGGCATGTGGGAGAGTGGCCAGAAGGAGCAACTTGCCCACTGTCCCCCGAGAAGTGCTTCCCTTCCCACCACACTCTGCTGGCCTCAAAGGCTGAGGGGCCCAGCAGACCCAGCTTGAGGGGCCACACAGTCCCTGCCCACAGGCT
>NW_020939644.1:0-2028 GCF_003984885.1 Neopelma chrysocephalum | reverse complement strand
TTTTGTGTCCTTAGGGTTTTTTGTGTCACAGGGTTTGTGTTGTCACGGGTACGGGATGTCTCACTGGGGGTCAGCCTGGAACTGCTTTGCCCTGCTACGTGGATCAGTGGGTAGATGGAATATTGCTCAGAGTCTCACATCAACATGTCAGTTACCTTAGACAGTGGAGCCGATGGCTGTACAGTCCTGCCGGATGGAGCAGGTGTCCGTAACTCGTGTGCAATCATTAGAGCTGAGTGTTGTGGAGCTGATGGTACTTGAATTGCAGGACCTTGAAGCTGGGTTGTCACTTTTCTTCTCATATGCTGCTGTCAGAGTTCTCATTTGCTCAGGGTAAATGAGATCTTTTAAATGGTTAAGGTCTCGGTGGCCATGCAGGTGACCTGACTAACCTTATTTTCTTTTCCCCCCCCCCAGATAAGTGGACACGATGCACCCCAGACCCAGACAAGTTGAAGCAGCCTAGGAAGAAGGTGGTATTGGGTGTTGGATGAAGGTTGTCAGTTTTAGCCATAGGAGTTCTTTATCTTGTGCCTTTTTGTTTTTTATTTTCCAGATGGGGCACAATCGGTCTCGAGGGGTAGGGGCTCAGCAGGGAGACGAGCGAGGTGAGAATTTTACTCCCGAACCGAATTTGGTGTTAGTTTTAGGATGTTGTCTATTTGGTCAGTCTATGCATATATGTTGTAACTGTTTAATTTTTTTTTCTAGGCGATACACAACCCTTTGCCTGTCTGCTGAATGTGCCGAAGGTCCATTTGATAAGGTCAAGCTAAAGGAGCCCGAGACAGTCACCATGAGGCGGTACGTCAGCACAAGCCTCTGCATCTGTGTTCTTTTTGCAGCGGCCATCTGTCCACTTAGTGGGGTGTAGCATCACTTTGACATGCAGTCTGATGGGGTTTAGAGGTTTTCAGCTTTCCTCGTGAGCAATCCTTAAATGATTGAGAGCTCAGCGTTTGAGCATTTCCCCATTGTATTTGAAGGGGTGGTCTCAGTAGCAGCTGGAAAGAGAGGAGCCTTCCAGGCAATTGGGGGAGGCAGCAGGAGGAGCTGGGATCCACTGCAGCTTCAAAAATGCCGTCTAATTTTGTGTCTCACTCAGGTATCCCAGAAGATGACAGCCACAGCGTGTGCCTCCAGTCAGAGCCAGCAACCCGAGGACCTGCCTCAGTAACAGTGAGTAGGGGGATCGTTGGGGTTCCAGCCCCGTGCCACACTACTCACATATAGTTCATGGTTTTCTTTCTCGTAGTGGACTCGGAGTAACCTCGTGACTGCAGGAACCACCTCATGATGGGGCGACCGACCGGATTTGGTTGTCTCGAGCTGTCCTTGTCTTCCATCTCCGAGTATTAAAAGGATGAGCAACGAAGCACTGAGCTTTAGTGATCACAGGTGCCATCTGGCTAACCTTTGGGAGCATCCAGGCATTGGAGGCGAGTTGGGGAGGCAGCAGGAGGAGCAGGGATCCATGGCAGCTTCAGAAATGCCCTCTAATTTTGTCTCTCACTCACTCAGGTATCCCAGAAGTTGACAGCCACAGCATCCGAGTCCCATCAGAGCCAGTGACCCGAGGACCCGCCTCAGTGACAGTGAGTAGAGGGATCTTTGGGGCTGGGGCCACGTGCCACACTACTCAGACATTGTGTCTGGTTTTCTTTCTCGTAGTTGACTCCGAGTGATCTCACGACGGCAGGAACCTCTGAGCCAGCCCAGGTGCCCCTCCTTTGCATCAAAGATGGATTCACATCCCCGGCTCTCGGAAAGATAAGTGCAGGGCAAAGACCCAGAGAGGGGTTGGGAGTCGGTCCAAGCATGTGCATCGCCCAGAGGGATTTTTGAAATGAGTACGGTGCAATGGGTATCCTATAACAGGTTATTGGGACGCATCAAAGGAAGGGCTTACTTTGTATCATTGGATTCACGTGTGCAGGGCAGAGCACTTCCAGTCTGTGTCACGTCCTTTGTCTCGTCCGTATTTTGTGTCCTTAGGGTTTTTTGTGTCACAGGGTTTGTGTTGTCACG
>NW_020939643.1:0-959 GCF_003984885.1 Neopelma chrysocephalum | reverse complement strand
GCAGATGTACTGGGAAGGGACTGGGGAGGGACTGGGAATCACTTAGGAGGGACTGGGATGGGACTAGGTGAACCGGGGAAGGACTGGGCTGCACTGCGGGAGCACACTTGGGAGGGAAAGGGAGCGGTGGGTTGCACTGGGGGAAGTGGGGAGAGACTGATGTGGGGATGTGAGGATGAGAGTGGAGGCACTGGAGTGGGACTGAGAGCACAGGTGGCACTGGGATAGGACTGGAGGAACTGGGGAGCGAGCTGGGAGGGACTGTGAGGTTACTGGGATGGGATTGGGATGCACAGGGAAAAGGAGCACAATGCACTGGGAAGGGACTGGGATGGAACTGGAGCCACTTCAAGGGAGTTGGATGCACTGAGGCTGAGTAGGGTCACTCGGATGAGACTAGGGGCACTGGGGAGGGACTGGGATGGGACTGAGGTCACTGGAGAGGGACTGGGGAGAACTGGGCTGGTACTGGGGGCAATGGACTGCAACTGGGATTCTGAGGGGAGCGACTGCGCGAACTGGGATGGGACAGGGGTCATTGGGGAGGGATTGGGGACACTGGGACTGAGATGCTCTGGGTGGGCACAGGGCTGGGACTGAGGTCACTGGGGAGGGAACTGGGATCGGACTGGGAGCACTGGGAAAGCAACTACAGGGACTGGCATAGGACTGGGGAGGGACTGCAAGGGGACTGTGACAGGACTGGGGAGGGGACTGGGGAGTGTGCCTGGGATGGGCCTGAGAATCTCTGGGGAGGGACTGGGACCACTGGGATGGGAGTGCTGTCACTGGGATGGGACGCAGATGTACTGGGAAGGGACTGGGGAGGGACTGGGAATCACTTAGGAGGGACTGGGATGGGACTAGGTGAACCGGGGAAGGACTGGGCTGCACTGCGGGAGCACACTTGGGAGGGAAAGGGAGCGGTGGGTTGCACTGGGGGAAGTGGGGAGAGACTG
>NW_020939642.1:0-362 GCF_003984885.1 Neopelma chrysocephalum | reverse complement strand
CTGAATATCCTGTCTGGACCACCCGTGTCTGGAACACCCCGTACCCGGAACATTCCGTGTTTGGAACATTCTGTGCCTGGAACATCCCGTGTCTGGAATATTCCATCTCTGGAATATCCCGTGTCTGCAACATCCTGTGTCCGGAAGATCGTGTGCCTGGAACATTCTGTGCCTGGAACTTCCTGGGTCTGGAACATTCCATGCCTTCAACATCCCGTGACCGGAACATCCCGTGTCTGGAATATCCTGTGTTCGGAAGATCCCGTGCCTGGAACATCCCGTGTCTGGAACATTCCATGTCCGGAATATCCCATCTCTGGAATTTCCCAGGTCTGGAACATCCCATGTCTGGAATATCCCAG
>NW_020939641.1:0-362 GCF_003984885.1 Neopelma chrysocephalum | reverse complement strand
GTCCCGTGTCTGGAACACCCCGTATCCGGAAAATCCCATGTTCGGAATATTCTGTGTCTGGAATATCCCGGGCCTGGAATATTCCGTGTCCGGAACATCTGGTATCTGGAACATCCCGTGTCCGGGACATCCCATAGTTAGAGCACCCTGTGCCCAGAAAATCCCGTGTCCAGATCACCCTGTACCTGGAACATCCTGTGTCCGGAACATTCCATGTCTGGAATATCCGGTGTCAGGAGTATCCGGTGTCAGGAATATCCCGTCTCCAGAATATCCCATGTTCGGAAGATTCCGTGCCTGGAACATCCTGTGTCTGCAACATCCCGTGTCTGGAATATCCCATGTCTTCAATATCCTGTGTC
>NW_020939640.1:0-391 GCF_003984885.1 Neopelma chrysocephalum | reverse complement strand
GTCCCGTGTCTGGAACACCCCGTATCCGGAAAATCCCATGTTCGGAACATTCTGTGTCTGGAATATCCCGGGCCTGGAATATTCCGTGTCCGGAACATCTGGTATCTGGAACATCCCGTGTCCGGGACATCCCATAGTTAGAGCACCCTGTGCCCAGAAAATCCCGTGTCCAGATCACCCTGTACCTGGAACATCCTGTGTCCGGAACATTCCATGTCTGGAATATCCGGTGTCAGGAGTATCCGGTGTCAGGAATATCCCGTCTCCAGAATATCCCATGTTCGGAAGATTCCGTGCCTGGAACATCCTGTGTCTGCAACATCCCGTGTCTGGAATATCCCATTTCTGGAATTTCCCAGGTCTGGAACATCCCATGTCTGGAATATCCCAG
>NW_020939639.1:0-634 GCF_003984885.1 Neopelma chrysocephalum | reverse complement strand
GAATATTCCATCTCTGGAATAGCCCAGGTCTGTAACATCCCGTGTCCAGAAGATCCCCTGCCTGGAACATCCCGTGTCTGGAATATTCCGTATCGGGAACATCCCGAGTTCTGAACACTCCGTGTCTGAATATGCCATCTCTGGACCACCAGTGTCTGGAAAACCCCGTGCCTGGAACACCCCGTGCCTGGAACATTCTTTGCCTGGAACATCCTGGGTCTGGAATATTCCATGCATGCAACATCCCGTGTCCGGAACATCCTATGTCTGGAATATCCCATGTCTGCAACATCCGGTGTCCGGAAGATCCTGTGCCTGGAACATTCTGTGCCTGGAACTTCCTGGGTCTGGAACATTCCATGCCTTCAACATCCCGTGACCGGAACATGCCGTGTCTGGAATATCCTGTGTTCGGAAGATCCCGTGCCTGGAACATCCCGTGTCCGCAACATTCCATGTCCGGAATATCCCATCTCTGGAATATCTCATGTCTGGAACATCCCGTGTCCGAAAGATCCCGTGTCTGGAACATCCTGGCTCTGGAAGATCCCGTGCCAGGAACATTCCGTGCCTGGAATATCCCATGTCTGAATATCCTGTCTGGACCACCCGTGTCTGGAACACCCCGTACCCG
>NW_020939638.1:0-701 GCF_003984885.1 Neopelma chrysocephalum | reverse complement strand
GTTTTTTTTCCCCCAACCCCCTTTTTTTAAGGAGCAAATTGCAAACCTTAATTTTATTACCTGGAATTAAGGGAGTAAATCCCTAATTAAGGAGGTTTTACCAATAATCCCTGGGAATGAGCCGGGTCGGGACAATCCCTCCTTCTCTCCCTGCTTTGGGGTTGGGGTTTTTTTTGGGAATGTTTTATAATGTGGCTTTTTTTTTGGGGGAATGTTTTATAATGTGGCTTCTTTTGAGTGGGAATGTTTTGTAATGTGGCTTTTTTTTGTGGGAATGTTTTATAATGTGGCTTTTAAAGGCAGTTTTTGAAGCTTTGGTGCCCCTTTTGTGACTAAAAATGTGTCTCCAAACCCCTCCTTCCCGGGGAATTCCAGGGAAAAAAGGGCTGCTGGAGCACTGTGGGATCACCATCCCTCGGCTTCCAGCTTAGCACTCCTTAAATATTAATTAATTAACCCGTTTATTTATTTATTTACTTATTTATTTGTTTATGACTCTCTTGGAGTCGCTTCCGGGGGGGGAATCCAACTTTCTGTTCCCCAACGTGGTGCTGGTTCAGGGGAGGGAGGGAGGGCACAAAAAGCTCTCCCAGATATTTAATCCCTCTCCCTCTCCGGGTGTCAGGTTGTTCCAAGTGAAAAGTTTGGAGTGGAGATCCAAAAAAACCCAAAAAAATGGGAATTTTGGTGCCTCTGGACAA
>NW_020939637.1:0-769 GCF_003984885.1 Neopelma chrysocephalum | reverse complement strand
TCCCTCATTTCCAGAGGTTCCCTCTTCCCTTTTTCCCTGGTTTTTTTCCCCCAACCCCCTTTTTTTAAGGAGCAAATTGCAAACCTTAATTTTATTACCTGGAATTAAGGGAGTAAATCCCTAATTAAGGAGGTTTTACCAGTAATCCCTGGGAATGAGCCGGGTCGGGACAATCCCTCCTTCTCTCCCTGCTTTGGGGTTGGGGTTTTTTTTGGGAATGTTTTATAACGTGGCTTTTTTTTGGGAATGTTTTGTAACGTGGCTTCTTTTGAGTGGGAATGTTTTGTAATGAAGCTTTTTTTTGTGGGAAATGTTTTTTCACGTGGCTTTTAAAGGCAGTTTTCCGAAGCTTTGTGACTAAAAATGTGTCCCCAAACCCCTCCTTCCCGGGGAATTCCAGGGAAAAAAGGGCTGCTGGAGCACTGTGGGATCACCATCCCTCGGCTTCCAGCTTAACACTCCTTAAATATTAATTAATTAACCCGTTTATTTATTTATTTACTTATTTATTTGTTTATGACTCTCTTGGAGTCGCTTCCGGGGGGGGAATCCAACTTTCTGTTCCCCAACGTGGTGCAGGTTCAGGGGAGGGAGGGAGGGCACAAAAAGCTCTCCCAGATATTTAACCCCTCTCCCTCTCCAGGTGTCAGTTGTTCTGAGCAAAAAGGTTGGAGTGGAGATCCAAAAAAACCCAAAAAAACGGGAATTTTGGTGCCGCCGGCCAACGAGAGGCTCATTCTGGTGGAGTTGGGTGAAGCCAGGGGGTGAA
>NW_020939636.1:0-1393 GCF_003984885.1 Neopelma chrysocephalum | reverse complement strand
AATGGGAGAGATGGGAACTGGGATGGGATCTGGATCATGGACTGGGATGGGAACTGGGATGGGAGAGATGGGAACGGGGATGGGAATGGGATGGGAGAGATGGGAACTGAGACAGGATCTGGGATTGGAACTGGGATGGGATCTGGGATGGGATCTGGGATGGGATCTGGGATGGGAACTGGCTCAGGCTCCCATTCCCGAGGGCCGGAGGATCCGGAGGAGCCGCTTCCATGGAAATCCCATCCCGGGAGGATCCAAACTCCTCCCGAATCCTCCCCCTTTTCCCTGGGATTGGGGCTTTTCCCGGGATCCCATCCCTGACCCGGCTCTATCCCTTTTCCAGACCCTCTCCCTGGCCTACCTCACTGCCATGCTCTCCAGGTGGGTCATTCCCAAAAAAGTTCCTTATTCCCGGAATCCACAGCCCCCCCCTGCCCTCCCCGGGGTTATCCCAGTCCCAGCTTCCCTGGGAATGGGGTTTTTCGGGAAGCTTCCCAAGCCCTGGGGGTGCCCCTGTCACGAGGGGGAGTTCTGTGATCCCAAATCCTTTGGGAGAGCCCCGGAGATTCCGGGAATCCCGGGATAAGGCACTGGAAGGGCCGGAGGTGACTCCTGGAGATCCCAAATTTCCCACTGAGCGGAGACAGGGAATGTTTTCCAGGAGTTTTGGGATTTTAGAGCCCCACTCCCTTGCTCCTTCCTGCTTGTTTTCCCAGCCCTGGATCCCATGGGATGAGCTGGGGGGGGATTTATGGATGTGCTGGGATAAAGGAAGTCACGGATTCAGCAGTTCCAGGGGGAAAAAACTCCAGGGATGGCCCACAGATCCATAGATCCCACAGATCCCACAGATCCCACAGATCCCACAAATCCAAGCCCAGGGATGGCCCAACATCCCACTCCAGGGGCGTCCCACAAATCCCACCCCAGGAATGTGTCAAAAATCCCACAAATCCCACTCCAGGAACGTCCCACAAATCCCACAAATCCCAATCCAGGGATTTCACACAAATCCCACAAATCCCACTGAGGGATGTCCCACGAATCCCACGAATCCCACAAATCCCACTCCGGGAATGGGTCCAAAATCCCACAAATCCCACCCTGGGAATGTCCCACAAATCCCATCCCACAAATCCCTCTCCAAGGGTATCCAACAAATCCCACAATCCCACCCAGGGACACATTCCATGTGCTCTGGGACATTCCAGACCCTCTGGACACATTCCTTGTTTTCTGGGACATTCCAGACTCTTTGGACACATTTCATGTACTTGGAATATTCCAGAGCCCTCTGGACACATTCCATGTTTTCTGGGAATGTCTGAGCTCTGGGACATTCCAGACCCTCTGGACACAGGGATGTCCTGCTGGATCAGGGCCCTTCCACCTG
>NW_020939635.1:0-1374 GCF_003984885.1 Neopelma chrysocephalum | reverse complement strand
AATGGGAGAGATGGGAACTGGGATGGGATCTGGATCATGGACTGGGACGGGAACTGGGATGGGAGAGATGGGAACTGGGGTGGGAATGGGATGGGAGTGATGGGAATGGGATGGGAACTGGGATGGGATCTGGGATGGGATCTGGGATGGGATCTGGGATGGGAACTGGCTCAGGCTCCCATTCCCGAGGGCCGGAGGATCTGGAGGAGCCGCTTCCATGGAAATCCCATCCCGGGAGGATCCAAACTCCTCCCGAATCCTCCCCCTTTCCCCTGGGATTGGGGCTTTTCCCGGGATCCCATCCCTGACCCGGCTCTATCCCTTTTCCAGACCCTCTCCCTGGCCTACCTCACTGCCATGCTCTCCAGGTGGGTCATTCCCAAAAAAGTTCCTTATTCCCAGAATCCACAGCCCTCCCTGGGGTTTTCCCAGTCCCAGCTTCCCTGGGAATGGGGTTTTTCGGGAAGCTTCCCAAGCCCTGGGGGTGCCCCTGTCATGAGGGGGAGTTCCGTGATCCCAAATCCTTTGGGAGAGCCCCGGAGATTCCGGGAATTCCGGGAAAAGGCACTGGAAGGGTCGGAGGTGACTCCTGGAGATCCCAAATTTCCCACTGAGTGGAGATAGGGAATGTTTTCCAGGAGTTTTGGGATTTTAGAGCCCCACTCCCTTGCTCCTTCCTGCTTGTTTTCCCGGTCCTGGATCCCATGGGATGAGCTGGGGGGGGGATTTAGGGATGTGTTGGGATAAAGGAAGTCATGGATTCAGCAGCTCCGGGGGGAAAAAACTCCAGGGATGGCCCACAGATCCCACAGATCCCACAAATCCCACAAATCCAAGCCCAGGGATGGCCCAACATCCCACTCCAGGGGCGTCCCACAAATCCCACCCCAGGAATGTGTCAAAAATCCCACAAATCCCACTCCAGGAACGTCCCACAAATCCCACAAATCCCAATCCAGGGATTTCACACAAATCCCACAAATCTCATCCCAAGAATGTGTCAAAAATCCCACAAATCCCCCAAATCCCGCTCCAGGGATTTCACACAAATCCCACTGAGGGATGTCCCATGAATCCCACAAATCCCACTCCGGGAATGGGTCCAAAATCCCACAAATCCCACCCAGGGATGTCCCACAAATCCCATCCCACAAATCCCTCTCCAAGGGTATCCAACAAATCCCACAATCCCACCCTCTGGACACATTCCTTGTTTTCTGGGACATTCCAGACCCTCTGGACACATTCCATGTGCTTGGAATATTCCAGAGCCCTCTGGACACATTCCATGTTTTCTGGGAATGTCTGAGCTCTGGGACATTCCAGCCCCTCTGGACACAGGGATGTCCTGCTGGATCAGGGCCCTTCCACCTG
>NW_020939634.1:767-1587 GCF_003984885.1 Neopelma chrysocephalum | reverse complement strand
TGGGGGGTCCCCAAGGGCCTGGGGGGTCTCCGTGGGCCTGGGGGGTCCCCACCGGCTCCGGCAGCGCCGGCCGGGAGTCCCCAGAGCTGATGTCCCCATTGTCATCATCTGCATCGCCTTCATCATCTCCATCACCTTCATCATCCCCATCATCTCCATCACCTTCATCTCCATCATCTCCATCACCTTCATCTCCATCATCTCCATCACCTCCATCATCCCCCATCATCACCATCATCTCCATCACCTTCATCATCCCCATCACCTTCATCTTCATCTTCCCCATTGTCTTCATCATCCCCATCACCTTCATCACCCCCATCATCCCCATTGCCTTCATCACCTCCATCACCTCTATCATCCCCATCACCTTCATCATCTCCATCATCATCATCATCTCCATCACCTCCATCATCCCACTCATCTCCATCACCTTCATCATCCCCATCACCTTCATCATCCCCATCACCTTCATCATCCCCATCACCTCCATCGTCCCCATCTCCCTTGCCTTCACCATCCCCCCCCAGCTCCATCACCTCCGTCACTCTCACCCCCTCCCTCATCCCCGCTGTCCCCCTCAGCTCCATCCTCCTCCTCATCTCCCTCATCCCCACTGTCCCCTGTCCATCCCCCATGTCCCCTGTCCATCCCTGCACTGTCCCCTGTCACTGTCCCCTGTCCATCCCCCATGTCCCCTGTCCCTCCCTGCAGTGTCTCCTGTCACTGTCCCCTGTCCATCCCCATGTCCCCTGTCCATCCCTGCACTGTCCCCTGTCACTGTCCCCTGTCCATCCCCATGTCCCCTGTCCATCCCTGC
>NW_020939634.1:0-667 GCF_003984885.1 Neopelma chrysocephalum | reverse complement strand
TCCCCTGTCCATCCCCATGTCCCCTGTCCATCCCTGCTCTGTCCCCTGTCCATCCCCATGTCCCCTGTCCATCCCTGCACTGTCCCCTGTCACTGTCCCCTGTCCATCCCCATGTCCCCTGTCCCTCCCCATGGTGTCCCCCCCGCGGTGTCCCCTGTGTCACCTTGTCCTCCTCCCTGACGACGTACTGGGCCACCTTGAAGGAGCTCAGGTACTCGTTCATGTTCTGCACGTCGGCGTCGTCCGTCGCGTCCTGGTTGCGGTCGAGCAGGCGGGCGATGGCCTCGTTGTCGTAGTGGATGACGCTGCTGTCCTCCTCCTTGTTCTCACCTGGGACACGGGAATGACACGGGAGTGACATGGGAACGACACGGGAATGACATGGGAATGACATGGCAATAACATGGGAACGACACAGGAGTGACACACTGTCCTCCTCCTTGTTCTCCCCTGGGAATGACATGGGATTGACACGGGAGTGACATGGGAGTGACACACTGTCCTCCTCCTTGTTCTCCCATGTGGATATGACATGGGAATGACACAAACATGACACCATCTGACATGTGAGTGACATGGTCCAACACGGCCCAACGTGGCCCAATACAGCCCAGGACAATCCAACATGGCCCAACACAGCCTGTCATGGCCCAACATGGCCCAGGAC
>NW_020939633.1:0-345 GCF_003984885.1 Neopelma chrysocephalum | reverse complement strand
TACTTTGGGTTGGTTTTGGGGTGTTTTGGGGTCATTTTTGGGTGGTTCTGGCTGGTTTTAAGTGGGTTTTGGGGTAGTTTTGGGTGGTTTTGGCTAGTTTTAAGTGGTTTGGGGTTATTTTGGGGTGGTTTTAAGTGGTTTTGGGTTATTTTTGGGTTATTTTGGGGTGGGTTTAAGTGGTTTTGGGTTATTTTTGGGTGGTTTTGGGTTATTTTTGGGTGGTTTTGGGCTGTTTCGGGTGGTTTTGGGCTGTTTTGGGTTATTTTGGGGCGGTTTTGGGTTATTTTTGGGTGGTTTTGGGTTATTTTTGGGATTTTTGGGGTGATTTTTGGGTGGTTTTGGATG
>NW_020939632.1:0-323 GCF_003984885.1 Neopelma chrysocephalum | reverse complement strand
TGGGTTATTTTGGGGTGGTTTTGGGTTATTTTGGGGTGGTTTTGGGTAATTTCGGGTGGTTTTGGGTTGTTTTTAGGCGGTTTTTGGTTATTTTTGGGTGGTTTTGGGTCATTTTTAGGTTGGTTTTGGTTATTTTGGGGTGGTTTTCGGTCATTTTTAGGTAGTTTTCAGTCATTTTTGGGTGGTTTTGAGTTATTTTGGGGTGGTTTTGGGTTATTTTGGGGCCATTTTTGCCGGTTTAAAGTGGTTTGGGGTTTTTTTCGCATGGTTTTGGTTTACTTTGGGTTGGTTTTGGGGTGTTTTGGGGTCATTTTTGGGTGGTT
>NW_020939631.1:0-524 GCF_003984885.1 Neopelma chrysocephalum | reverse complement strand
CCCCAGGGACAGGAGAGGGATCCCCAGGGACAAGGGGGGACCCCAGGGACCAGTAGGGACCCCCAAGGACAGGAGAGGGATCCCCAGGCGTGGGAGAGGGGCCCCAAGGGAGGAGAAGGACCCCTGGGGTGGGGGGAACCGGGAAGGACCCCCGGGTTGGGGGGAACCAGGAGGGACCCCCAGGGACAGGAGAGGGACCCTGAAGGTGGGAGGGGGACCCCAGGGACCAGGATGGGACCCCAGGGACCAGAGGGGACCCCAGGGACAGGAGATGGACCCCCAGGGACCAGTAGGGACCCCAGGGATGGGAAGGGAATCCAGGGACCAGGATGGGACCCCAGGGACCCGTAGGGAACCCAGGGGTGGGAGGGGGACCCCAGGGACAGGAGAGAGACCCCAGGAACCAATAGGGACCCTGCAGGGACCAATAGGGACCCCGGGGGTGGGAAGGGGGACCCCAGGGACCAGGGGTGACCCCAGGGACCAGGGGGGACCCCAGGGACAGGAGAGGGACCCCAGGGACA
>NW_020939630.1:0-427 GCF_003984885.1 Neopelma chrysocephalum | reverse complement strand
GGTGAACTCAGAGGTCTTTTCCAACCTTAACAATTCCCTGGTTTCATGCCCAGTCTCCCAGGGCATCTCCCTGGAGCTCTTCTCTGGGAGAGCAGCACCCTCCCCACATCCCAGGGGGGAGAACAGGGACACAGGGACCCCACAAAGGGACACAGTGACCCCACACAGGGACACAGTGACCCCACACCTTCTCCCTGCCCAGTCCCTTACATACCTCAAGTTGTGCCAGGGAAGGTTTAGATTGGATATTAGGGGAAAAAAAATTCACAGAAATGGTTGTAAAGCGTTGGAAGGGGCTGCCCAGGGCAGTGGTGGAGTCACAACCCCTGGAGGTGCACAAAAAACACTCAAATGTGGCACTTGAGGACTTGGTGGGGGTGGTGCTGGTTGATGGTTGGACTCGGTGAACTCAGAGGTCTTTTCCAAC
>NW_020939629.1:0-622 GCF_003984885.1 Neopelma chrysocephalum | reverse complement strand
TGTGGAGGATCAACTATCAGATTGGGAGAGATACAAGAAGTGGAGAGAGCTGTATGGGAACTGAATGGACTGTGGATTCTGAACACACGAAATGGACTCATTCACATCACGGACTGACTGTTATTTTCCCCAGTTTTACTGTGTTATTTACTCCTATAGTTGTACCCCTGTTTGTCACTGGTTTTTATGAAATTTTAATGTACCCTCCATTTTGTCCCTTCTTCTCCCTCAGGTTTTCCCGCCTTAACTTGTTTACTCCCTTGTTCTCCCCTGCTTTCCCGCTCCTCTGCTGCTGATTGGCTAAGGTTTGCCGCAGTGCAGAGTGAGCTCTCATTGGCCCTTTCCCCTAGATACTCCAAGGTTACACCTACCTCTCCCTTATCCTCCAATCATTGTTTTCCCTGAGTTGTCAATCCCATGCTCCTCCCCAGTTCTGAATCCTCCCCTCAGACCTACCCTATTTAAGTCCCTGTTTTCCCTTAATAAATCGGCATTGCTTCCTCGACCTTCAACTGTGTCCTGACCCTTATTCGCAGTGCCGCGTCCCAATCCCCTTTACCCCTCGGGCCGTGGCAAGTGGCGCCCAACGTGGGGCACAGTTGGAGGTCCCTCATATTGAGGA
>NW_020939628.1:553-859 GCF_003984885.1 Neopelma chrysocephalum | reverse complement strand
AAATTGCATACGGTCGACGATTCCTTCCAGACCGAAGGCGCCAGGACCGGGACCCCGGCTGCACACGTAGAGCCGATCGCGGCGCACAAATAACAGGCGAGAGCCGGAGGGTCAGGCCCCTCCTTCTGGGCAAAAAGGGCCGTTGTTGGCTGGCCGGCGCGCCTGCCAGTCGGGGGCTAAAATTGCATACGGTCGAGGATTCCTTCCAGACCGAAGGCGCCAGGACGGGGAGCCCCAACTGCACGCGTAGAGCCGATTGCGGGGCACAACAGCAGGCAAGAGCCGGAGGGTGAGGCCCCTCTTTCT
>NW_020939628.1:0-453 GCF_003984885.1 Neopelma chrysocephalum | reverse complement strand
AGGATTCCTTCCAGACCGAAGGCGCCAGGACGGGGAGCCCCAACTGCGCGCGTAGAGCCGATTGCGGGGCACAACAGCAGGCAAGAGCCGGAGGGTGAGGCCCCTCTTTCTGGGAAGAAAGGGCCGTCATTGGCTGGCCGGCGCGCCTGCCAGTCGGGGTCTATAATTGCATGCGGTCGAGGATTCCTTCCAGACCGAAGGCGCCAGGACCGGGACCCAGGCTGCGCACGTAGAGCCGATCGCGGCGCACAAATAGCAGGCGAGAGCCGGAGGGTCAGGTCCCTCCTTCTGGGTAAAAAGGGCCGTCGTTCGTGGGCCGGTGCGCCGGCCGGCCGGGGGCTAAATTTGCATACGGTCGAGGATTCCTTCCAGACCGAAGGCACCACGAACAGGAGTCCTGGCTGCACGCGTAGAGCCGATCGCGGCGCAAAAGGAGCAGACGAGAGTTGGAGG
>NW_020939627.1:0-438 GCF_003984885.1 Neopelma chrysocephalum | reverse complement strand
TTAGGGGTCTGAACAAACTTCTGGTGGGCCTTGGATATTGGGGAGACCCCCCTGGAGCCCCCCAAAATTCCCTAAATCCGGAGGGGATTCCCAAAATCCCACCGCGTTCCCGGCGGCTCCAATAAACGGCGTCTGCGGAGGGCAAAGTGTCTGTACCTGGAGTTTTGGGGGGGTTTTGGGGGGGTTTAGGGGTCTGAACACACTTTTGGGGGGCCTGAACACACCTTTGGAGGGCCTTGGATATTGGGGAGACCCTCCTTAACCCCCCCAAATTCCCTAAATCCAGAGGGAATTCCCTGAATCCCGAGGGGATTCCCAAAATCCCGCCACGTTCCAATAAACGGTGTTTGCAGAGGGCAAAGTGTCTGTGCCTGGAATTTTGGGGGAGTCTGGGGGGGGTTTAGGGGTCTGAACAAACTTCTGGTGGGCCTTGGATAT
>NW_020939626.1:269-373 GCF_003984885.1 Neopelma chrysocephalum | reverse complement strand
GAGGGGATTCCCAAAATCCCACCGCGTTCCCGGCGGCTCCAATAAACGGCGTCTGCGGAGGGCAAAGTGTCTGTACCTGGAGTTTTGGGGGGGTTTTGGGGGGG
>NW_020939626.1:0-169 GCF_003984885.1 Neopelma chrysocephalum | reverse complement strand
AATTCCCTAAATCCAGAGGGAATTCCCTGAATCCCGAGGGGATTCCCAAAATCCCGCCACGTTCCAATAAACGGTGTTTGCAGAGGGCAAAGTGTCTGTGCCTGGAATTTTGGGGGAGTCTGGGGGGGGGTTTAGGGGTCTGAACAAACTTCTGGTGGGCCTTGGATAT
>NW_020939625.1:0-414 GCF_003984885.1 Neopelma chrysocephalum | reverse complement strand
GGGGGGGGTTTAGGGGTCTGAACAAACTTCTGGTGGGCCTTGGATATTGGGGAGACCCCCCTGGAGCCCCCCAAAATTCCCTAAATCCGGAGGGGATTCCCAAAATCCCACCGCGTTCCAATAAACGGCGTCTGCGGAGGGCGAAGTGTCTGTGCCTGGAGTTTTGGGGGGTTTTGGGGGGGTTTTGGGGGGGTTTAGGGGTCTGAACACACTTTTGGGGGACCTTGGATATTGGGGAGACCCTCCTTAACCCCCCCAAATCCCCTAAATCCAGAGGGAATTCCCTGAATCCTGAGGGGATTCCCAAAATCCCGCCACGTTCCAATAAACGGTGTTTGCAGAGGGCAAAGTGTCTGTGCCTGGAGTTTTGGGGGCTTTTGGGGGGTTTCGGGGTCTGAACACACTTTTGGGGGG
>NW_020939624.1:0-350 GCF_003984885.1 Neopelma chrysocephalum | reverse complement strand
CCCTTTATTAAGAGATATATGTATGTTAGCAAAACAGTTAAAAAAAACAACAGTAACAGAACACAACAAAACTATGCAGTGATCCTAGAAAAAACAAGGTCTGGTAAATACTTCTCTGTCCTAATAGCGCAGTCCTAATCGTGACCTGCAGGGGGCGCTGTTGGATTGCAGAGGCGCAGAGCCTGCAGTTCGCTGGTGCGGTCGGTAGGGGGCGCTGCCGAGTCGCTGAAGGTGCAGCGCCTGCAGTTCGCTGGTGTGGTCGATAGGGGGCACTGCCGAGTTCCGGCAGCCTCCACGGGGGGGAAAAAAAAGGGCCCTGGGGCCGGTCCCAGATCACGGGAGTAGCCGAA
>NW_020939623.1:0-790 GCF_003984885.1 Neopelma chrysocephalum | reverse complement strand
AAAAAAAAGGGCCCTGGGGCCGGTCCCAGATCACGGGAGTAGCCGAAAGGAGAAATGGGGGAACTCACTGTGGTTTTCCAGGTGGTAGCGTCGCAAGAAGCTCCTCTCTCCTCTCAGCGAGCACAAAGAAAAAAAACTCTCTGATAAAACACAGCAGAGTCGGGCCGGGGCCAGGAGGCAGCTCTCAGGCCGAGCTAAAGATCAGCAGTCCGGGCCAGCCAGGGCAGGCAGCCAGGCAGCAAGCCTCCAGGCCTTCTCTCCGGCCAAAGCCCTGCACCCAGACCCTGTCTCCGTCCTCCCCAGAGCGTCCAGCAGCACTGCCCCCCTCCCCTCCGAGCAGAGCCAGCTTCTCCAATCGCCCGTTAGCCAGGAATGCAGTCAGGCTGGCTAAATCTAATGTTATGCTAATCGCCTTCTCCCCCTTCCCTGTTTCGTGCTCCTGTTTCTCTTACAGGGGGGCAGGGAAGGAAAAAATTCCCCTCAGAATATAAACTATAACATTATCCACCCCTAATTTTTTCTTTCCCATGCTTCCACACTTTATCAGATTAAGTTTTTTAAACTTCATACATACATGCATTATTCCAACTATGTACACATCTACTAATAGGTATATACAAATACAGATACAGATACAGGGTTGCATACAGATGCAAATATACAGTTACAGCCAGTTCATCCGAGCATAAGTTCTCCTTGGGGTATACACCGGGTTTCTCCATCTTCCTGCATCACCCACCAGGTGCAACCGGGCCCTTGGGCAAAAACAATCCCACGAATGGGTTTGCTT
>NW_020939622.1:0-364 GCF_003984885.1 Neopelma chrysocephalum | reverse complement strand
CCCTTTATTAAGAGATATATGTATGTTAGCAAAACAGTTAAAAAAAAAACAACAGTAACAGAACACAACAAAACTATGCAGTGATCCTAGAAAAAAACAAGGTCTGGTAAATACTTCTCTGTCCTATTAGCGCAGTCCTAATCGTGACCTGCAGGGGCGCTGTTGGATCGCAGAGGCGCAGAGCCTGCAGTTCGCTGGTGCGGTCGGTAGGGGGCGCTGCCGGGTCGCTGAAAGTGCAGGGCCTGCAGTTCGCTGGTGTGGTCGGTAGGGGGCGCTGCCGAGTTCCGGCAGCCTCCACGGGGGAAGAAAAAAAAAAAAAAAAAAAGGGCCCTGGGGCCGGTCCCAGATCACGGGAGTAGCCGAA
>NW_020939621.1:0-476 GCF_003984885.1 Neopelma chrysocephalum | reverse complement strand
GTATTTTAAGGTTATTTTGGGGTCTCACCTATCCCATAAGTGACTTTTAGGGGCTCATTCTTGGCCAGCAGCCCCACCCCGCTGTACCCGGGGGGGGATTTTGGGGCGGTTTAGCCCAATTTTGGGGCAGTTTATCCCCATTTCAGGATGTTTCAGGATATTTTGGGTCACCTTATCCCAATTTTGGGTCAGTTTATCCCAATTTCAGGACACTTCAGGGTATTTTGGGGCAGTTTATCCCAATTTTGGGACAGTTTATCCCCATTTTGGGTCAATTTATCGCCATTTTGGGGTGGTTCATCCCCATTTTAGGTCAATTTATCCCCATGTTGGGGCAGTTTATCCCCATTTCAGGATATTTTGGGGTATTTTAGGACATTTTATCCCAATTTCAGGATATTTCAGGGTATTTTGGGGGAGTTTATCCCAATTTTGGGGCAGTTTATCCCAATTTTGGGGCAGTTTATCCCCATTTC
>NW_020939620.1:0-911 GCF_003984885.1 Neopelma chrysocephalum | reverse complement strand
TCTGACTGAAAGAGAAAATTACACACCATCTCTTGCCACATCCCATCGTTTTCTATTCCAAAACCAATTTACTCTCAAAGCCAACAGAAGTCACTACTTCCCAGAATTAAGGTAAGACAGTTCTTTATATATTCCACTGTTCAGTGTGCAGCCCTCACTGAAGCAGGAGCCAGCTCCACTCAGAGGCAGGAGAGCGAAGGCTCAGCTGATCGAGCTGGAATGCCAGAGATCAGATGTTGGCAAGCTTAGGCTACTCCAGGGGCAGTGCCAGCTCTGGGGCTCTGCTCCTGTGCCCACCACCTCAGACACTGCTTTGAGAAGGGCCCATATCTGCAGCCTTTGCCCCTCACTGGGCCGTCACTGCCTCGCCATCCCCGTTCAGCCGAGGAGGGAACGCCCATCTCCTGCTTCTCCCATGAAGAGGTTTGGGGCTGGGCTGGAGCCAGAGGGAGGAGGCAGCAACCAGTGCCAGTGTCACCCGTGCCCTGTCACAAGGCAGGGTTCCTGTCTGCACTTGTCCCTGGCAGGGCTGCCCTGGGCAGGCAGCTGCCACCTGCAGTTCCCACCAAATCCATACCGGCAGCAGGGATCGGCCCTCGGAGGTGATCAGCACATTAATGTTGCAGGGGAATTCCATCCGGTGGTAATTGAAGTCATAATCCACCTTCTGCCAGGTGATCAGATTGCCCAGTGCTGTCACGTTATGGACACCTGCAAAAGGAGGAAGAACAAACCCCCTGAGCACTGGACCTAAACAAATGAAGTCAGAGCTGATTCTTGTTTCAATCTGTCTTTAATGAGCAGTTACCAGAAGAATTCTTGCAAGCTTCCTGTTTCTTCTGGGGTCTGTGGTGTCTTCCAGACAGACACAACCATTTCTTAAGATCAAAACTAAGGATTCCTAATTTCAA
>NW_020939619.1:0-914 GCF_003984885.1 Neopelma chrysocephalum | reverse complement strand
TCTGACTGAAAGAGAAAATTACACACCATCTCTTGCCACATCCCATCATTTTCTATTCCAAAACCAATTTACTCTCAAAGCCAACAGAAGTCACTACTTCCCAGAATTAAGGTAAGACAGTTCTTTAAATATTTCACTGTTCACAGTGTGCAGCCCTCACTGAAGCAGGAGCCAGCTTCACTCAGAGGCAGGAGAGCAAAGGCTCAGCTGATCGAGCTGGAATGCCAGAGATCAGATGTTGGCAAGCTTAGGCTACTCCAGGGGCAGTGCCAGCTCTGGGGCTCTGCTCCTGTGCCCACCACCTCAGACACTACTTTGAGAAGGGCCCATATCTGCAGCCTTTGCCCCTCACTGGGCCGTCACTGCCTCACCATCCCCGTTCAGCCGAGGAGGGAACGCCCATCTCCTGCTTCTCCCATGAACAGGTTTGTGGCTGGGCTGGAGCCAGAGAGAGGAGGCAGCAACCAGTGCCAGTGTCACCCGTGCCCTGTCACAAGGCAGGGTTCCTGTCTGCACTTGTCCCTGGCAGGGCTGCCTTGGGCAGGCACCTGCCACCTGCAGTTCCCACCAAATCCATACCGGCAGCAGGGATCGGCCCTCGGAGGTGATCAGCACATTAATGTTGCAGGGGAATTCCATCCGGTGGTAATTGAAGTCATAATCCACCTTCTGCCAGGTGATCAGATTGCCCAGTGCTGTCACGTTATGGACACCTGCAAAAGGAGGAAGGAACAAACTCCCTGAGCACTGGACCTAAACAAATGAAGTCAGAGCTGATTCGTATTTCAATCTGTCTTTAATGAGCAGTTACCAGAAGAATTCCTGCAAGCTTCCTGTTTCTTCTGGGGTCTGTGGTGTCTTCCAGATAGACACAACCATTTCTTAAGATCAAAACTAAGGATTCCTAATTTCAA
>NW_020939618.1:0-365 GCF_003984885.1 Neopelma chrysocephalum | reverse complement strand
ACAAATCTCTCCTCAAAAGTGGACAAAGCACTACTCATTTCATTTCTATAGCAGTCACTTGCCTTACATGAAACCAAGTTATTTAAAATATAAAAAGATTGACAAATTAACTGGTTGATTCTTGGAATTCTCTCTTTAAAATACCAACATGTACCTGACAAATTGAATTTCTGTTCAGCAGTGTTCCTGCATCAAATGACTCAGCTATTGTTATGGTTTTGCTTTTAACCAGTTAGTATTAACTCATTATACTGTAAATAAAGGCAAAGTTAGTAAATAAAGGCATATTTAATATTATGGTTACTTCTGGGACATTTTGCCATTTGAAATCTCCAAGCTGTAACTTCCAAGAGTTCCAAACCAAC
>NW_020939617.1:0-321 GCF_003984885.1 Neopelma chrysocephalum | reverse complement strand
CATTTCATTTCTGTAGCCTTACATGAAACCAAGTTATTTAAAATATAAAAAGATTGACAAATTAACTGGTTGACTCTTGGAATTCTCTCTTTGAAATACCAACGTGTACCTGACAAATTGAATTTTTCTTCAGCAGTGTTACTGCATCAAATCACTCATCTACTGTTATGGTTTTGCTTTTAACCAGTTAGTATTAACTTATTATACCATAAATAAAGGCAAAGCTAATAAATAAAGGCAAATTTAATATTATGGTTTATTTCTGGGACGTTTCGCCATTTGAAATCTCCAAGCTGTAACTTCCAAGAGTTCCAAACCAAC
>NW_020939616.1:0-774 GCF_003984885.1 Neopelma chrysocephalum | reverse complement strand
GGGGGGCTGCAGGGACTCGGAATGGTGTTGAAGCTGGGCTGAGTGCCTGCGGCTAAGAGCTGGGGGAGTTTCTCCCCTGTAAATAGAAGTGAGAGACGCTGGGAGCAGCGACGGAGCAGCAGCAGAACAGCAGTGTCCGAAGAGCAGTGGCAAAGAGCCAACTGATAAGAACCAAGAGAAGCAGCAGATGCCGGTATGCAACTGAAGCAGACAGAGAGGCTGTCTGAGGAAACTAAAAGAGCCAGCAGCAGGAAGAGAGTTTCGGAGGGTAAGAACTGGACAAACCAAAACCCCCAAACTCGCCAGAGACCCCTCTGAGAAAGAGGAGGGGGTGGTGGACTGAGTGGAGTCCTAAAGTGCAGTATGCACTACAGAGAGGAGCTAAGAAGCTCCGGCCTCCTGAGAGCTCAGCCAGGATGGCCAAAGGAATGTGTGTGGAGGGGGTGACCTTGGGCTTTCCCCCCCCCCCTTTGCTGCAGCTTCAGAGAAGCTGGCAGCCATCTTTGAAGCAGAGCACAGAAGCTCTGTGAAGGGGCTTGATTTCCCCTGAAGATACCAGACTGTCACGAAGACCCCCGTGCTTCGTGATATGACCGTAGTGGAACGACCTTGTCTGGGGTTACGTAGTCCACGGAAAGACCCCCGTTTGAAGACGGGGGCCGAGAGAGGCTTGGAAGACCTCCCTCGTGTGTGCTGGCAGAGAGCCAGCAACTACTACTGCTGCCTAGAAGAGAAGACACAGAAAGCCTACTGCCTAGAGAGAGAGAAAGACCT
>NW_020939615.1:0-1284 GCF_003984885.1 Neopelma chrysocephalum | reverse complement strand
CCCGTAGATGTCATAATGGTGCAGGCCTCATAAAAGCACTGACCTAAAAAAACCCATCCACTTCATAATGGTGCAGGCGTCAGAAAAGCCCTGACCACATAAAATCCATCCACATCACAATGGCGCAGAACTCAAAACAGCCCTGACATCATAAACCCATTGATGTCATAATGGTGCAGGCCTCATACAAGCCCTGAAATCATAAAGCCCGTCCACTTCATAATGGTGCAGGCCTCATAAAAGCACTCACCTCATAAACCCATCGATGTCATAATGGGGCAGGCCTCATAAAAGCACTGACATCATAAAGCCAACCCACTTCATAATGGTGCAGGCCTCATAAAAGCACTGACCTCATAAGCCCATCGACGACATAATGGTGCGGGCCTCATAAAAGCACTGACATCATAAGCCGATAGATGTCATAATGGTGCAGGCCTCATAAAAGCACTGACATCATAAAGACCATCCACTTCATAATGGTGCAGGCCTCATAAAAGCACTGACCTCATAAAGCCCATCCACTTCATAATGGTGCAGGCCTCATGAAAGCACTGACATCATAAGCCCATCGATGTCATAATGGTGCAAGCCTCATAAAAGCACTGACATCATAAGCCCATAGATGTCATAATGCTGCAGGCCTCATAAAAGCACTGACATCATAAGACCATTGATATCATAATGGTACAGGCCTCATAAAAGCCCTGACCTCATAAAGCCCATCCACTTCATAATGGTACAGGCCTCATAAAAGCAATGACATAATAAGCCCATTGATGTCATAATGGTGCAGGCCTCATAAAAGCACTGACCTCATAAGCCCATAGATGTCATAATGGTGCAGGCCTCATAAAAGCCCTGACATCATAAAGCCCGTCCACTTCATAATGGTGCAGGCCACATAAAAGCACTGACATCATAAAGCCCTTCCACTTCATAATGGTACAGACCTCGTAAAACCACTGACATCATAAAGCTCATCCACATCATAATGCTGCAGGCCTCATAAAAGCACTGACCTCATAAAGCGCATCCACCTCATAATGGTACAGGCCTCATAAACGCAGTGTCATCATAAAGCCCATCCACTTCATAATGGTACAGGCCTCATAAAAGCACAGACATCATAAGCCCATAGATGTCATAATGCTGCAGGCCTCATAAAAGCACTGAACTCATAAAGCCCATCCACTTTATAATGGTGCAGGCCTCATAAAAGCACTGACCTCATAAGCCCGTAGATGTCATAATGGTGCAGGCCTCATAAAAGCACTGACCTAA
>NW_020939614.1:0-656 GCF_003984885.1 Neopelma chrysocephalum | reverse complement strand
GAGCCGGGGATGTGAATCCATCTTTGATGCAAAGGAGGGGCACCTGGGCTGGCTCAGAGGTTCCTGCCGTCGTGAGATCACTCACAGTCAACTACGAGAAAGAAAACCAGACACAATGTCTGAGTAGTGTGGCACGTGGCCCCAGCCCCAAAGATCCCTCTACTCACTGTCACTGAGGTGGATCCTCGGGTCGCTGGCTCTGACGGGACTCGGATGCTGTGGCTGTCAACTTCTGGGATACCTGAGTGAGTGAGAGACAAAATTAGAGGGCATTTCTGAAGCTGCCATGGATCTCTGCTCCTCCTGCTGCCTCCCCGACTTGCCTCCAATGCCTGGACGCTCCCAAAGGTTAGCCAGATGGCACCTGTGATCACTAAAGCTCAGTGCTTCGTTGCTCATCCTTTTAATACTCGGAGATGGCAGACAAGGACAGCTCGAGACAACCAAATCCGGTCGGTCGCCCCATCGTGAGGTGGTTCCTGCGGTCACCAGGTTACTCCAAGTCAACTACGAGAAAGAAAACCATAAACTATATGTGAGTAGTGTGGCACGGGGCTGGAACCCCAATGATCCCCCTACTCACTGTCACTGAGGCAGGTCCTCGGGTCACTGGCTCTGACTGGAGGCACACGCTGTGGCTGTCATCTTCTGGGATA
>NW_020939613.1:0-650 GCF_003984885.1 Neopelma chrysocephalum | reverse complement strand
GGGATGTGAATCCATCTTTGATGCAAAGGAGGGGCACCTGGACTGGCTCAGAGGTTCCTGCCGTCGTGAGATCACTCACAGTCAACTACGAGAAAGAAAACCAGACACAATGTCTGAGTAGTGTGGCACATGGCCCCAGCCCCAAAGATCCCTCTACTCACTGTCACTGAGGCGGGTCCTTGGGTCACTGGCTCTGACTGGAGTCACACACTGTGGCTGTCATCTTCCGGGATACCTGAGCGAGCGAGAGACAAAATTAGAGGGCATTTCTGAAGCTGCCATGGATCCCCGCTCCTCCTGCTGCCTCCCCAACTCACCTCCAATGCCTGGATGCTCCCAAAGGTTAGCCAGATGGCACCTGTGATCACTAAAGCTCAGTACTTCGTTGCTC
This sequence comes from Neopelma chrysocephalum, assembly GCF_003984885.1. Classification (NCBI taxonomy): domain Eukaryota; kingdom Metazoa; phylum Chordata; class Aves; order Passeriformes; family Pipridae; genus Neopelma; species Neopelma chrysocephalum. Next base: position 259 of record NW_020939613.1, on the reverse strand, counting down.
ATCCTTTTAATACTCGGAGATGGCAGACAAGGACAGCTCGAGACAACCAAATCCGGTCGGTCGCCCCATCGTGAGGTGGTTCCTGCGGTCACAAGGTTACTCCGAGTCCACTATGAGAAAGAAAACCATGAACTATATGTGAGTAGTGTGGCACGGGGCTGGAACCCCAACGATCCCCCTACTCACTGTCACTGAGGCAGGTCCTCGGGTCGCTGGCTCTGACTGGAGGCACACGCTGTGGCTGTCATCTTCTGGGATA
>NW_020939612.1:0-394 GCF_003984885.1 Neopelma chrysocephalum | reverse complement strand
CACTGAGGCCACCCATTGGTCATCTTACAGGATGTCCCTTGTGGACACTGGACATCACGGCAAGAAGGTCTCCTGATGGACGTCTGGGTCTGGACACACCTTGGCCAACCCTTGACCATCTGGCACATGGAGCCCTTGGGACACTGGACATCGTCACAGGTTGGTTGGTGATGGACACACTGAGGCCACCCATTGGTCATCTGGCACTTGGTGCCCTGTGGACACTGGACATCCTGGCAAGAAGGTCTCCTGATGGACGTCTGGGTCTGGACACACCTTGGGTGACCATTGACCAGGTGACACGAGGAGCCCTTGGGACACTGGACATTGTCACAGGTTGGTTGGTGATGGACACACTGAGGCCACCCATCGGTCATCTTACAGGATGTCCCTT
>NW_020939611.1:0-334 GCF_003984885.1 Neopelma chrysocephalum | reverse complement strand
CAGGAGGGTCTCCTGATGGACGTCTGGGTCTGGACACACCTTGGCCAACCCTTGACCATCTGGCACGAGGAGCCCTTGGGACACTGGACATTGTCACAGGTTGGTTGGTGATGGACACACTGAGGCCACCCATTGGTCACCTGGCACTTGGTGCCCTGTGGACAGTGGACATCCTGGCAAGAAGGTCTCCTGATGGACGTCTGGGTCTGGACACACCTTGGGTGACCATTGACCAGGTGACACGAGGAGCCCTTGGGACACTGGACGTTGTCACACGAGGGTGGGTCATGGACACACTGAGGCCACCCATCGGTCATCTTACAGGATGTCCCTT